>NC_142399.1:11452983-11617626 GCF_059441095.1 Idiotropiscis lumnitzeri
TTTACTGCCATGGGGGACAATGGACGTTGGTATGCAAATAGCTGTGTTTGATTTCTACACATTTGGAACCATTTGGAAACTTTACATTGAATAAATAATATGGATGAGATAAAGTGGATAAAATTAATGTAGAGAAAATAGGGGTAGTGAATAAAATGACAAACAGAAGTAACTTAAAATTAACTCTAAAGTGCACTGGAAGCCAGTGAAGAGAAGCCAAGAGTAGTTTTAGAATTCTAGAAAATTAAGAGGTCCTTTATTAGTCCCACAATGGGGAAATTAGAATAACAAAAAAAAAAAGTTCCAATTAAACTATATATACTAAAGTGAAACGTCTAGTACATGGCGGCCTCAGCATGCAGCAAGTACTTACAAGATGGTGACTTCTTCAAAGCAGATGTCCGTAATGGATCGGTCCACCACGGCCATCTTGGTGTCAAAAACTTGCCAGCCCATCTGCAATACGCAGAAGATGGCCACCCGCCGCGAGCCTACAGCCAATCAAGTGTAAGTACAAAAGGTTAATTAAAAAAAAAGTTAATTACGGAAGTAGGAATGATAATCAAATAAGGACAAACTCACTTCCTCTATTGTTGAAGTGATCTTGATCCTTCCACATTAGTGGAATACGAAGTCCTGCAAGAGAGTGAACCATCGATTTATGAAATAACCCAGAACTTTAGTGGCTTGTTTTTCAGTTCTGAGTTACAAAAAAAAAAAAAAATGGCAAGTGAACTCACCAGACAGAGCGATTGTTCCTCTACATGGCACACGGGCCTCAGAATCTCTGCAAAAATCACAGTTTGAATGAATTTATATCCCAACTTCGACCATTGAAAGTTTGAAAATGAAAAAGTCCAAGCAAATCTTGAACACCAATAATGACCTTTAATACCTCGCATTCCTAAATGTAATATTTGACATGATTTTGTAGTGTGGAGGATGTCAGTATGATGCAGCTGTTACCTGCTGACTTCTGCTGTCAGATTGTGCCCCCCCTTCATCTCCTGCATGTGAGCGATGTATGCCTTGATCCTGGCGTTGCAGGTCAGCAGGTTCTTGGAGGCGTTGAGGATCTGTTCTCTCTTACTGCAAGCCTGCAGCAGCTTGTAGGCGCCCTCCCGCATCCGCACCTCAAAGTCCAGCTTCTCTTGAATGTTGGTGTTCTTGCAGGAGAAGGATTTACACATTTAAGTGGGAAAAGAACACTGTTCAGCGCCTCTTTAGATGTTGTTTGTGTAGATTAGAACACCATACTGAGAGTTGTTTCCAATGTGCTCTTCAGTCTTGCCAAGCCAGATAAGGTTGCCAAAATATTAGGGGAAAAAAAGTTCTCATTGCAATTTGTACAGCGTGCATAACGGGAAAAAATACTTTGACGTGCAAAGTACGTTGTTACATTTTACCATATTCTTGAATTTCTTCCATTTGTTACGATATTATTTTGTAGCACGGGCTAAAAAAAATAAATAAACCTACGTCAAAGTCTTAGTCATGTCGTAAAAGTTATTCACAGCTTGATTTTAAATTCAAATCAAAGATGCACTGTGGCTCAGAGCTCAAACGGCTTCCGCAAAATGGACCGAATCTCCTGCTTGTCCTTTTTCATTTTTCGCATTGGAAAAAAAATAAATCAAATTATTCGCTAGTGTTAACCAACACAAGCTACTGATATTGTTCTGTCATTCAGTGTAATGTTAAAAGCGTTATTACAGTGGTATTCGCTCGAGGACAACGATGACTGCATAAACAGAGCTGATTTCAAATGGTCGTACAACAATGGTGGTGGCGTTCTGACGGTAGCCCACTTTGAAGTTTAACGAACAAACAAAACTGAATTCATCATTGACTTATTTGAGCTCAACAACCGTTTATGTCGTAGCAATGTTGTTAACGATCTGTTGGCAGACGATCGTTTAGTTTCGTGCTTTGGATCCAATCGGGCGTCACTCAAAGTGTCAATTTGGCTCCGAGCAAACAGCAGGAAATGGACAATACTGTTTTCTTTTCTTTTTTTTACCTCTGTTTGCAGGAATAATGTGCTCCCTCGTATTTTCTTCCTTTTAATCTCCATGGCCACCGCGGAGCTACCCGACATGACGAGACTGGAGTTTGGGTTTCGTTTGGAATTTTGAACGTCCCGCTGATCCTCCATGTTTTTTTTCATTCGCTGCTCGGATCGCACAAGCACATTCCAGATCCAACTTCAAAATAGACGAGGGGCGCTCGATTTGTTTCTATTGTCAACCGGACCAGCAATAATACTCAAACGAAAGTGTCAAACAAAAGTGTGTATATTTAGCATAGAACTATGATGACATGTGAATTTTAAGTAGCAATAGTTAACGGTAAATATTTTCAAATGTTTATATTCACGTATTGGATTTGTTGATTGTAATATAGGTACAATCGTCCTGACAAGCATCATCAATAAATACAGACACGGATGTGCAAGTAAGTCGAGAATGCTTTTGAAAACCAATATGATGTAAAACAAAACATCCAAAACAGGTGTTGAAT
Organism: Idiotropiscis lumnitzeri; assembly: GCF_059441095.1. Taxonomy (NCBI): domain Eukaryota; kingdom Metazoa; phylum Chordata; class Actinopteri; order Syngnathiformes; family Syngnathidae; genus Idiotropiscis; species Idiotropiscis lumnitzeri. Next base: position 11,455,504 of record NC_142399.1, read on the forward strand.
GAAATACATTGAATGCAAACAAACCACTCCGCCCTCGAGTCGGCACGTGCACGTCAACACAACGAGTGTGACTACCTCGACAATAGGCTAACGTCATTACGTCACCGTCAGGCAAATCGGACGTGATTTGAGTTTCACTTTTTTTCTACCTAACTTTATTCATAGATAGATATTATACAAGAACAACAGCTAGGGGAAAACAAAGTTGAGAAACCAAGAAAACGACCCTACGAAAATAGTAAAAGTACACAAATACAGTCAGGCTCCAGCCTTGTGAGGAGAAGAGGTACAGATAATGGATGGATGAATGGATAAAACAGTCTTCTGTCCTTTCACATTTGTGTATTCCTCAATAGTTTTAATATATTGTTTGGCTTCATTGATTAACATACAAAATTAGGTCTTTGATTAATATATCATTTAGCTAACAATATAATAAGATTGATAATGTAAAATGTTTGTTTATTCACAGATGGGTAGTCACTGAAGCCAAACAAACAAAAGAGTTTAACTTGAATTGTCGCTCTTCCGAAATATAATACAAAACAGCTGCTCCAATTTGTGAAAAATCACTTCGTATTATAAACATGTCATATTCAACATCGCTTATCCCGTACGGGGTCGCAGGAGGGTGGTAGGAGCTTACCCCAACTGACTTCGACTACACTGACTGAACTGATCGCATGGCAGACACACTCCGTCAGTGAGCGGGAACGGATCCCACTCTGCTCGCACGCGAGGCAGGCAGTGAACTACGACGCCATCAGTGACCCCGTATGACAACCGTATTGTTATTTTTAGTGATTGGTAGATAACTACTGATACATTTTATTTCACACTTTTGTTATATTTTGATGAATTTAAAAAGCGGTGTGGCTTCCCATTTAGAGACGCGGTATTAAGGGCATTTGAGACATGACAAATGCGAGCAGGAAACCCGCCCATTCGGTTGGGGCTGACGGAACTTCTGGTCGAGTTGGAAGCATCCTTGCCACGGCTGGAAGTGTCAACGCAGGCGTTTGCTGAAGACCGTGGAAAAGCTATGTAAAGTCCAACGCAACAAGAAACTACAAAATCTATCTTTTCACAATAAAAGAAAACACTCGCGAATAAAGTAAGACACGCAGGGATTCCTTTCTGATACTTGTCCAGTTGGATGATTTTATTTTGAAAAGCCAAAGCCGGAATGTGTGGAAATGTGTTGACATCTGCAGAAATGCCCTATCTGGCGGCAGCGGGCTCGCGGCTGAGGAGGAACAGCAGGAGAGGAGGCCGGAGGCAGACGTGACTGCGGCAGCAACGGTAGGGCAGGGCTCCACTCTCGTGCACAAACATACATAGCGGGACAGCAAGCCACATCGCAAACCAATACGTCTTGCTTTTATCCATTACATAAAGAAAGGGCGTCGGAGGTGGAAAGCCGGGAAAGGAGTCGAGCATTGAAACGCACGTGAAGTTGACCATAGCGAAAATCAGGAGAGGAGGACAAGGAAAGTCGCCTCGCTGATGCTCATCCACGAACGGCAAATTCATTAGCACTGCTTCCGATAAGTTAGGCGTTTTTAAGCAATCATACACGTCGTCAAAAATAAAACAGACCAAAAGCTGACTTTTATCTTTATCTTTCTGAGGGGGAAAAGCAAGCAAACAATGGGTTAGCTAAAAATGGAGCCCCGTGCGATGGCCCACCCCAGCCGTTCTGTTTGTTTCTTGTGTCGATGACGAAACCAAAAGAAAGCATCGCTTCTCACAACTCTCCACATATGTACACAATACACCGCCCATCATTCGCACTTCTCTGAATTACCGGTTAAAGTCTTTTCAAGCCACTCGTGAATGCACCGCAAATAATAGTCGCTCATATCGCCCATGCTTTGTATGATTAAATGTTTACACACGATAGCATACTAATTACCCCTTAAGTACCTTATTATAAACGGGAAGATGCTTTCTGATTTTATATATATATATTATATTATATATATATATATATTATGTATTATATATCACCTCACCTTACGTTTGTATAAGGGTCTTTGTTTTTATGGAGCAGCTGTAGCTGGCCTGCATGCGCCCACTCCTCTTTGTGCTCAAATTTGCTATCACAATATGCACTGAAGAGCTGCAATCTTTCAGTTGAGGAATTGTGATATGATGACAAGCGTTGGCATTGTAACCGTCAAGCATAATGAAAGTGGAAGTGAACACGCCTAACACACACACATATATATTAATTTAGGGTAAATGTTTACATCTAAATGCTGTGATTTTTTTTTTTACTCCCCAATGTGCTACAAATCCGTGTCCTGATCCGATATTTGTATCGGCTTGCAGTCCGATATCAGCTAGAAAAGCAGAATCGGATTTTATCGGACTATACCTCCGATATTAGCATTCATAGAGCAGTCCATTCCTTAATGTGCTCCTTGTCTTGTATCCAACAGCCTCGAGAGCGAGCGTGCATTACACACGTGATCAAAACAACTACTCTTGTTAAGGAGCTAGAGAAGACAGTGTGGGAATCACAATATTTAAAAAATATTGAAGTTTACGGTTGAAAAAAAAACATGCACTGCTCTTATTCACTTGAATGAGATTTGTAGAGCAAGCTCGCCTCGGTGGTCAGCTGTTACGACCGTTGCGGGTCCACCGTGCTTTTTCCTTTTTAAGACAAAACAAGACAACTTACATGTGTTTTAGTTTGTGTTCTAATTTCCTGCTAATTTATATTACACCATAAGGAAAGCGTTTTGTTACAGCTCCAGCTGCTGTGAACTGTATTTACACCTTCACTGTTGAATATTAGTCAGCCCACTGAGTTTTTATTGGATGTAGGTCTTGGGCTCTGGCTGGGCCACCATGAATGTAAGTTTTCTTCATGCAGCTGTTGTTCTTTTGTCAATTCTCTGTGCCGAAAGATGAGATGAGATTGTTCTTCTCAAAAAATACAATTGGGTCCAAATTAGACCTTTTTTAACTAAATTGATTGAAATACACAGTTGCAGCAGATGAAAAACTTGCAAAATAAGTGTGGTTATGGTGCCTCTGTTGTGCTGCGCAGATCCGCCAGAATTACCCTAAAAATGGGGAACTGTGTAGAAATTTACTCTAGTATGATGAAACCATGTTCTGCGCATCCAGAAGCAAAATGCAAAAGAACAAATCCTTTTGATGCATTTCTCCCATACTGGACCGAAATGTTTTTGTACAGCTTTATGTTGCACGCCACTGACTCCTCCTCCTCAGCTGCAAGATGGTTTGGGCATGTAGCCATAGAATGTTGAGATAATACCATCCAGTCCAGCTTTCTGCCCTCTTTCTCCCTCCCTTTACCATTTTGTTCTCTCTTCCTTTCCTCCTGCAAATGTGGCCTGTGGTATGCAGGGTGGCGCTGACAAAAACTGTATCACTTTCACAGTTATTGCATCTTTCATGTGGAATTCTGATCACAGACCAGTGGAGGGGATGGCTCCAAAGCCCACTAGCAGCTTCAGATCATGTGTATGCATTGGTTTATAAAAATATGTGAGTTCCAGAAAAACAAAATAGTTGAGGACTTTGTTGTTGTGGTCTGCCCACAGCCATTGTGTGTCAAGGGAAGTTTAGGAAGTGACTTATGTTTTCTTCTGTGATGATGTCATGTTTGGTTTTGAGTGTCACTTTACAGTGGAACTCCAAAGTCGAGGGCAATATGACCCGTAAAGCTGGTCTACCTCAGTTATTTTTTATTTAAAAAAATTCCACAACTGAAGTGAATTCAATTAAAATTCAGAACTGTTGGCATCATAAAAAACTTTAACAAGACAGGCAATGTTTTAAGTCACGTAACTGACAAACAAGTCTAAAATACAAAAAAATAGTTTGCAAAAGACTACTAGAACATTTGAACTTTATTTTGGGTTAATCAGAAGCACTTTAAATGACGATAGCTTGTCTGCTGACTCATTTCACATGGTGTCACTGTCTTGTGAAAAACGTGGATATTTCTTTTTTCATTTTTACGTCAATGGGGTTCCCTCGTGACAGACATCCCAATTAACGTGAAAATTAAAAATAAAAAAAGATCAAATTGCACACGTGTTTTTCACTTGACAGCAACGATGAGTTCGTTTGAACGTGCATTAATTGTGCATGCTTGTGCAACTGCGTTATCTGTTTGTTTTTACTTTCAATTGTGGTTCACCCCCAAATTGAGTTGTACGTGTCACATTATTGGTGGAGAAAGTTTTGGACTGATCAATCTTGGTCTCTCTTTTTTTTAATATATCACAAAAACCTGGCATGTGAGCAGGAGTCTTTGCCATCACTGGAACACTTAAAAAAACAATCGAAAAGATGCTTACTGAGCTAAAGTCTCTCACACGATGTTTTGTTTGACTTTTTATCTTTCAACCAAAATGTCAGCTCGGCTGCTGGAGGTTTCCACTGTATATGCTAATGTGATCTGGCTTGAAGTAGAACCGATGTCGTCGATAAGTTTCTCTTGAACTAAAAATAGTGACAGAGTCTCACACTGCTGCCTGTGTTGAGAAATGTAAAGCGTTTCTGCGATGTGTTTTGATAAACTGGAAAGTAGGCAGTGTCAAATATTTGGAGCTGGTTATGGAACATCATAGGCGTTCATCCACTTCTTTTTCCTGCATTTAAATCTATGAAGAAAAAAAAAAAAGACAAATTACCCTCACATCTGTCTCAGAGTGTGACGCACTCCCGGCCTACTTAATTCTATTAAGATAAGAAAATGCAGAGATTCTCCCCACTTTTTTTTTTCTGGAGTGTTCACATGCTCTGAAAGCAAAGCGTCCGCATCAGGGCATGTGTCCCATTCATTGTCTTAGTTGATTGTCTGAATGCTGATATGAGCTTTGAGATATTTTCACTGGTATTGTTCAAGAAATGTCAGATGGCACCAGTCTTGCTCAGTCAGTGCGTAATATTTAGCAGCTTTCTGGGCGACTTATTTTTTTTTGTTTCCAGCCCAAACATTGGGCCACGCCTCAAAGGAGGCGGGTGTCATATTTTACTGAAACTGTGTATGTGGCGGGGTTTGTGTTTGTATGTATGTATTTATGTACTCAATTTGGAAGCAGAATAAAAACAAATATATACTATTACTGCTGTTTGTAATGTTGAATTCAACCCTGGCTTGCTTTTGTGCTGTAGACAACTGCGCCCTTCTATACAAGATGAGTTTGGCGAGTGTGACCACATTGAGAGTTGTCATTTTCTCCTCAAACCGCTCCCACTCCAACTCTCTCTTACTTCATCTAGTCCCTGTGTGTTATTGGCCATTTGTGTGGATCAAGTGATCATGATGCTGAGCCAAAGAGCCACATGTTGCGTCACCCGAGCACGCAGAGCAGAAGTCATGCATTGTATTGGAAACCTATAACGTTATTGTAGTAGAGAAACGCCCGTGTGACCTCATTTCCTCCGCTCGTTTGTGTCTGCGACTGGCCGTTTAAGAGGACACATATTTCTACATAAGCAACACGAATATGCTGCGCCTGTCAGTTAGTTAGTCCTCAAATCATAAGAACTGTACTCAATTTGAAAGCAGAATAATAACTCTCTTATTGAATGCACGTTCCGCCATTTTTATCCGGGTTGACTTGAATAGCTTGCCGTTCATTTAAAAATTCAAAAAGCTGGACAAAGATGAGTGCCCCCCCCCCTTTACAGGAAGCGCTCTTCTTACTTCCTGACTCTGCAGCTCCCCCACACAACGAATTCAGTCATCTTGGAATAATCCCACCCTTTCACTCCCCAGTGTGTGTGTGCACGTGTGAGTGTGTGTTCCGGGGTCTATGACTTGGGGAATTCCATCTGAAAGCTTGAGATGGCCATTACTCTTCATTTGCACTAGCATGACTTTTGCTGACACAGTTGCACAAAATGGAGGTGAGGCGCTACTGTACAAGGACCACTTTATTAGGTGCACCTGCAGAATCTGAAGTGAGGTGCTCATGCTCGGTTTTTCTTTTCTTCCTTTTTTTTCAATGCACATTAACCAGTGGTTAAAATGTGAGACCCAACACAAGTGTGTTTGTATTGTGTGGGGGTACTCAAGATGGGCTACACCAAGCTAAATGTTAGCTCCATACTATTCTCCTTGCGGTGTTTATTGTGGTGAATGCTGTGTGGGACACATACAGTGAATCCCATTTATCAGCATAAGGTATCCTACCTTATCTTTCAGACTCGCCCACAAGAGGAGAACGTCCACATATACACCATCTGAAATATATTACTTGTATTTTGCACAGGATGACGAATATATGCCTGCTCTCAGTATTCTTGTATTATAGTCTACTGCTGCATTGTTAGTTTTCAAATATCAACTGCGTAGAGCGTGGCTATACAATACAGCAAGTCATTAGCCCTTCTATGGCATTTTGTATCGTCTTTTGGCTATAAACTAGCAGAGATTCTGCTGAATGGTTGTTTCCAGAGCTGGGTACTTGACCCTTTTTGGTCAGTCAGTCCCCCGCCCTCCGGCCGCTATCTCGGTACGGTTCCGGCCTTATTAAAAAAAAATTCGGCCCCCCGACCCCGTGGTAAATTAATTCACATTGCATTTACATTCATTTAATCATTGTCTATACATTTAATACAGTTTTTATGGTGGAAGTTTTCACACAGAAGATACTTTTTTTTTTCTTTGAGTTTCCAGTTGTTCCAAAGGGAGTTTTCGTTCATGAGTCAAAGAGGTTGCACCAACATTTTCTTGTGTGGTCATCACTTCTAATGTGTTCCTTACTCCTTACCTAGCAAAAACAAGTCAAACACAAACTCTTGCAGTAGATTACAGCTACGTCAGAAAAAGCTTAAAAATGTACATCCTGGAACGTATTGCTTGCCTCGATTCCCTCATGTTGCAACTGTTGTGAGGCTGCAGTTGATTAAAATTTTCAGCCAAGGGATTATTGAGTTGGGATACCGAGTACTTATGAGGTCAAGTGAACACGGGCTTAGCTCAGTAATCGTTAACTCCCTTTTTGACGTGCCTTTCTTGGCACCTTTTATGCACACGGCTGTTATTTCAGTGCCTGCTTTAAATGGAAATAAATGATCAGGAGCAACATTTAACCCTGGACCAAACTGAAAGTGCAACCCGTGCTCTTGTCTGGCTTCAGTCGCACGACATTGTTTCACCGTCATCATGTGACAAGGCGGTGGAAAGTTCAATCACGAAAATGTCCTTTAATGCGCTGTTATTTGCAGCCAGTCAAGACGACTCCAATTCCGCTCATTGTACACGTTTTCTTTTTAGCCACAGCGAAAAAATAGTTATTTTCAGTAGCTTCTTCCGCAGCTAACTTGCCAGTCAGCGTGTTTTTGTTTGACCTCCTTTCCAGCTCATGTGAAGGGGATCGGGGGGGGGTGGGTGGTAGTGAGGGGGAGTAACTGTCCTGCTGGGAGGGGTGGCCAACATTCCTACATCACTTCCTCCGTCCACATCTGGCAGTGATCAGAGCGAGAAAAGGACAAAAAAATTGAGCATCTGTCTGTCATACATGCTAGCTTGAAGTCAGTAGCTCAGCCAGGCATCGTATTGCAGCGCTGCTCATTCTCATTCCACCTACTGGCCAAGTGGAGATGGCGATGAGAACATGTTTTGATTTGGGGCAGCATGGCTCAGTGAGAAAGTGGTCGTCTCCCAACCCGGTGGTTGTGGGTTCGATCCCCAGCCTTTGTCATTACGTCAAAGTGTCCTTGAATAAGATGCTGTACCTTCTGATGCGGCGTTATCAGAATCAGAAAAAGCATTGGAAGGGAGAGCCGTGAGCCGCTGCGTCTATTCGCGCAGCCATCTTGGCAAAAAAAACTAATCAGTAGGGGAATGAAAAATCAGTGTGAAGCGCTTTCTGAATAAGTGCAAAATCGCTATACAAGTGAAAGACAATTTACTGATTTGATCTGATACGCCAGATCCTTCCTGCAAATGATGCCTTTATATTCATATCCTTGACATTTTCAGTTGTTATAACAGTACTCGAAATCTAAATGTGGGCTACAAATCATTGCCTTCTTCTTTTGCTCACCTGCCTATGAAAATCTAGGATGGACCTTGAGTCTACGCCCAGCAGGATGCGTTGTGCTTGTCTACTAGCAGGCATTTGTGTGATGTGTTTATTTTTGTGTTTGTAGCTGGGAGAGCTGCTGCTACTATTTTGATCTTATTTAGCTGTTCTGCGAGTACTGTAAGCAACTTCAATAACCACAATATAGAAAAAATTGTGGTCTTAGTGCCATTAGCCTCCTGATACATATCTGTACTTGTAAAAAAAAAAAAAAAAGCTCAGATACCACATTACTTTAAGGGCACAGATGACAGCACATTTAGGTGACTCCAAATTGTGGCGTGCAAAATGGATGATGAAACCCACTCAGGTAGGAACGGGCGTGGACCATGGTGGACAAGTACAGAGTTTTGTGAGTCCCGTCTGCCACTGCGTTCAGCTACAACCGAACCAGCCACTCTGTTCTATAAACCGATTTATTCATTAGTTTTTTTAGGACGAGATGAAGTGCCTTTTTTATTATTATAGATGAAGTTTTAAAAGGGGCAATTGTCTCTGTATAACATGATGGACTTGATCATACATTATGGGCTTATCTTGTCTCCGTATATGTTGTCCCCCTCTTTGTAGGTGTGCAGCACAAGCAGCTGCAGTGGTGCAGACATGAGCGTCACCTCGTGGTTCCTGGTGAGCAGCGGGGGGACTCGCCACCGACTCCCCCGAGAGATGATCTTTGTCGGGCGGGACGACTGCGAGCTCATGCTACAGGTGAGGACAATGCGCACGCTACCTTGTTTAAAAGTACAAGGGCGTAAGATTCAGCTTAGGTTTCTCCCACGCAGGCAAGCATTTTGTGCACTCCAGTCAAGTGGTGTGCTTGCTCCACCTGCATTTGCAAAACGTGTTTACACGCATGCTGAGTCAGTGTCCATGAAGCCGTAAGTGAGGCTTTCGTGCCTGCGAGCTTGTGAATACTTGTGGTCATTTGCACTATTAATAGAAAGTGGGGCAGATATTTGGATTCAAATTTATTTCTGTTGTGCCAGGCTGCAGCACTTGCTGCCATCATGATGTTATACTTCACGTTTACGACCACACGGTGCGTGTCTGGTGGAAATTTGACCTTTTTCGTCATTTATCACTGTCTTCACATTGACAAACGATAAACAAGCCGCATTTTGTGTGTTGAAAAAAAAATTGTTGTTTACTGCATGTACAGCACGATTTTGTACTGTGAATGCACATAAAGGTACAGAAACAGATTGTCAAAACAGTGCCTTTTAAATATGGCAACAACTTTGCTAATTAAAACAGAATAGATCCAAGTGGGAAAAAAAAGAGATTTATTTAGCGTATATTCTGAACCATGGAGCGGCCCTACAGGCAAAAACAAAGTCCATAGAAAAGCAGCACTGTTGTATTAGCCGCACGGTTCCAAATTTAGGAAAAAAGTAGCGTCTTATAGTCCGAAAGTTTGTGTAATCATGCACAAGCCAGTGAAAACAGAAAAAAAAAAAGAGCCTGCCGTGTTTCTTTTCCCTGCAGGCCCGAATATTGTCACAGTCTGTTTCTGCCACAGTCTCCCTCCTTTTCTGATGCAATGTCATGTAAATAAAATGTCTCAATGTCTATTGACCTGTATTCCCTGCTACTTTGTGCCAGTTTATATTTCTGGGACATGTCATTAATTAGAATAAATATAATAGCATTTTTATTGTTTGAGTTACTTTTGCTCCATGTACAGCACTTTGCATCCAGCGGTGGTTGTCTTGAAGTGCTTTATAAATACAGTTCAGTTGAGAATGAATTTGGCTGGAGTTTCTTGCAGTTGTTCATGTGACCCCTCCAAGGAGTCAAGTGCAAAATCTACTGATTGTCATGCATCAAATAAGCCATAAAAGAAAACTATCATTAAGAATGTAGGTCTTTATAAGTGGAGACGAGAACATGCAGTGTACATCTGTACGTGTTACTGAGCAAACTGCCATGTGGGCCAACAAAAGTCGGCTCCATCCAAGCGTGAGGTCAAACAAGCTGCTCGATCCATCTCGATCCCTTTTCATCCAGCCTAATCTTGCTAAGGTAATCTGTATTAAGGACGGCTCGCTAAAAGTGCTTCTCAAGGCCTTCTGTTGGAATAATTGTGAGCGGTTTGGAGATTGTAACTGAGCACATCTCTGTCCGTTTCTCCTCACGAGCTCAAGAATTGGACTCTTGTCTGTTGAACATTCAAGGTTGATTGAACCCGACACATTCGCTCTTGTACTTTTCAGCGCTTATCGAGACGTTTCTATCTCAAAAGGAGAACAGATGAGGAAAATAAAAGGAATGAGTCTTATAGGCTGCCGGGAATTCCTTACATTATACGAGTGAGGCAAAGCAAAACTCAAGATGACATTGACACCAGAAAACATTTCGCCATCTGACCCTGACATGCTCTGTGGAATAACAATAGCATTCTTCATAATTTTCTCCAGAATTTATCTTGACAGGAACGCACACACAGCCTTCAAATGGTTCGTTTGAAATGATTTCCATTCTTCAGTCATGCTGAGTCACGATGAACAATTTACACTCAATGACCTGAAACCGATTTTCAACGATCATCTGTAAACTTCATGCGCCACCTTTTATTTGTCCTTGACAGTCGCGTAGTGTGGATAAACAGCACGCCGTCATCAACTACGAGCCCAGCTCAGACGAACACAAGGTCAAGGACCTGGGAAGCCTGAATGGGGTGAGTGTTTCAACGAAAACATGCAAAGGATTTAGGAATACAAATAAAGACCGAGATGGGAAGATGACAATGGGGGGAAATGGGGATTCATCCGGAAAGGTTAACTTGTTTTCTCACTAACCAATAGAAGCCATGAACTGTCTTGACCTAATCAATCAGGCGTGAGGTTGATTTTGAATGTTCGTGGTACAAATGTTCACAATCTATTAGGCAAACTAAAGGGTCAGCCACCATTGCTACACAGAGACGCCCTTGGGACATGCTATGTTATTGATTGACGGTGTGCGAGTGTTTCGCACACACTTTGCAGGGGATAAGGGCTGAGAGACGACCTGTGAATTGTGAAAATCCTATATCCCCTCAAGCAGGTTTACAATTGCCTATAGATGCCACAGGATGGCGACAAAGCGCTACTTTTCTATTAGACAGGGCTATACATTTACACCCTTAACTTCATCATAGTTCCTTCCTTCATTCCATATAATGTTTGCATAAACATGCACAGTGGATATAAAAAGTCTACACACCCCAATTCAAAAGCCCGGTTTTTGTTCCACCCTCATTTCATCTGACCGCTATACATTTTCCTTCGTGTTGGAGAGAATTTGTTATGGTCAAACAAAACAAAGGTTGAACTTTTTAGCCGTAATTCCGAAATGTCTGTTTTGGTGCAAACGTGACACTGCTCTTAACCAAAACAACACCGGATGTACAGTGAAGCATGGTGCCGGCAGCATCATGCTTAGGAGGGGCTGTTTTTCTTCAGTTGAAACAGGGGCCTGAGATAAGGTGCAAGCAGTTATGAACAGCTGTCAGTGTGAGGACAAAACCTTCTGGCTTCTCCTCAAAAGTAAAAAAAATAATTAAAAAAATAAATAAAATGTCTCCTACAGCAGCTGATCATTATTTGTGGTGAGTTCGAGGCACTATGAATGGTGACAGGAGTGTGCCGACTTCATTTATTTAATGTGAATGTTCGAATGTGATTGGTTCATTCTGAAAACAGCCACGTCCCAGTTAAAACAAGGTGTGAACACATTTCAAGCCCCCTTTTGCAGTTATTTTTACTCCCCCTCAAAGATTCAATCTTTACTTCAAGTGAGTTGGATACACATCACTTTGATGGTTGAAAAAGTTCCGGTCCTGGTAATTCTTTTACATCACCAAAACCTAGCATTTGTACAGGGGTGTGTAGACTTCTTATGTTATGTTTACTGAAGACTTTAAGATTGTGTCCATACGTCAAATGTTGCAGTATTCACCTGTATGAAAAAACAGGATTTTCTGACATGAAGTGAGCTTACAGTTGCTATGTGGTGTTGAGTCACATGCAGTGATTCGGACGCAAACGCAGCAAGTCGCCCACATCCTTTGCAGATCTTCGACAGGAAGTCCGAGTCAGAGACGCTTCCTGCTTTGTCACCCACTATTCACTTGTTTGAATGGACTGAAGGGAATTTAGCGGCTGCTGACTCAGGAGATTTGTAGTCTGTTCGGGTCATTTTCTTTCTGCTGTGCTTCATTTACTACCATGCGGAGCACGTTGACTTTGGTCTACCCACATTTAAAAAAAAAAAAAAAAAAAAAAGATTCAGAAATGTCACCTTTCCCTTTGGTTTGGACAGAATGGTCTAAATAAAGTAGACGGACAGGATGAAAAATAATGGATAATCCACCTCTGATTTGCGAGTTCTTCTCCCCACAGACCTTTGTAAACGATGTCCGCATTCAAGAGCAGATGTACATCACTCTCAAGTTGGAGGATAAACTGAGATTTGGATATGATATCCTTCACACATGTCCACACATCCACCCATGTGTTCATCATTTCACTACCACTGGCGTTCCTCAAGGAAATGTTACATGCATCTGGTGCAACTGTTACTTGTTTGTTTCCTTACCTGGCTCTCGTACATACCAACTGGTTCACGGTGGAGAGAGGCGAGCTCACTGTGCCCGAGGAGGCGCTCAAGGTCAGCCCACAGTACAGCTCCACCTCAATCAAAGAGTCGTACCAGTCTTCACATTGATCCATCTTCTCTTTGCAGCATGAAAAATTCACCAGTGGCCTCCAGCTGAGCAAGAAGTCGACCAAAGGTGAAACTACTACGAGCAAGTCTCCCAATAAGACCCCATCAAAGGCGCAAAAGTCTCCCAGTGGCGGCACCCCCAGGCCCGGCCAAACAACAACAGATGGGGTCTCTCCCTCTGAAGAGGCCCCACCTAAACCTTCCGACGCTCTCAAAGCAGAAGAAAGGATTGGAGGTGAGAACAAGAGAGAAACATAAAGGGCAAACCTCCTCTCTTTTTCACAAAATTAAAAATCAGGATTTATATTATGACAAATTTAATACTTTATGTGGATCTGCACCAAAACGGACTTGCCTTGCTAGAGCATTTTATTTTCTTTCTTTGTTATGATGAAATTATGCTGACAAAAAAAGAAAGCAAAACCAAAGCATACGCCCTGCTTTTATGGTTAATATCAACATGACTTGTGTAATAACACTTTTTTTATTACTTCGCGAAAAAAATGGATTTGTTGGGCATATTCTTTTTCGGGATGGTGAAAACAACCCTCAGATTGCACTTTTTAACACGCAGTTGCATATTTTGTATGATTAGTGTACTGTCTAGGTTTTTATGGTTTTTAAGAAAATGCACACTTGATGGGGTTTATCTCAGTGGGGGTGTACGTGGTCACCGATGGAAGGGGCTTTACATCCTTTCCCAACATGCACTTACGTCATTTCATCATGAGTAATTTAGTTCCTAATCATAGGCGTCACTCACCAGCAGGGGTCCTGTTTAAACTCCAGATGTTCAAATGAGGCTACAATGGAGCTTGAGTTATGATTTGAGATTAGGCCCTCGAGTGCCGTCATACTACAAACCCATATGGCAGCATTGCTTTTTATTCACGCATGTTTGCCATCACAGACGTGCGCATGCGGTATGTAATGGCGAATAGTGCGAAAGTACATCTTCAGTTTGACGTCTGAAATGAGAGCCTCCTGTGGTTCTATATAGACGTACTGTGGTATTACTGTAATGAAGGCCTCACACAGATTTTACTGCTTGCGCTAGACAAATTCTTTTTTTAGGACGGACCTCCACACATACATGGCACGCAATTTGGTAGGCCACATCCGTAATTAGCCTGCTATATTGTGATTAAGACACTTGGGTGGAAAAAAAAGTTGAAAGACGAGGATTTATTTTCAAGAATAATGTATTAATCGTGGGATTTTGGGTGCTTGTTTTCGTTCACGTTATTGTATGCTGTCCTGTGTAAGAGAAAAGGTTATTGCAAATGGATGCTTGGCAAGAGCCTTTTTTCAACGGCGACTACATTGCATTATCATCACAAATGTAACACATCCCTGAAGGTATTTTTATTGATTTATTTTTTTTAGACGACAAAAGGCATGCTTTTTTAAAATATAGAAAATATTTCCCACAATAAAATGGCTGATCATTAGAACAGAGTTGTATTTTAGAAATTCAATTGTTAAAATATGACTTTCTTCTCTTGTTAAATTGTAACTGCATTATATTATATAAAATAGGACTTCATACTTGTAAAACTGACTTTTTGTCCCAACAAGATACCTTTTTGTTCTCCTCAAGATTACAATTTAAAAAGACCATTACTAATATCACCACTTTCTATTTCTAAAATAAAAAACTCATAGCATTACCACTGTCTTTTTCTTTTCTCAATAGGCAGTTATTTAAATTCCTATGGTATTTAAGGGTAGACATGATAGGTATGTGTTAATTGGCGTTAATTATAAGGGAGGCTTTGGAAAAAAAAAAGCCTCCCCCTCAGGGCTCTCTGGAACAAAAAAAAATTTATACCTCTGTAAAAGGTCTGAAAATTGATGATTTGAATGCCGACACAGCAGACAGGAACTACTACACACACAAAAAAAGAAACATGGTGTTGTGCCACCATGAATATTTTATGGGTGGCACAAAAAACAAACTTGTTGCACATTCCAAAGTACGTCCATTAAAATGTGTGCCCATGCTGTGTCCAACAGTAGATGTTGCAGCGCTGCCTCGTGGGACCCCCCTGTACGGACAGCCGGCATGGTGGGGCTACGGGGACGCGGATGACGAGAACTCCTTCAAGCAGGAAAACAAAACCTCAGGCAAAAAGCATGGTAGGATATGTCTATTCTCACGTTTCACATCTCACAGATGATTTTACCTCACAATCATTAAAATGACACACAAACGGTCTGACACAATGCCCAATTATATCTACAGGCAGTTTCTTGTGTGCATACAAATTGGCTTTTTTACAGGCCTAGCGCTATATGTGTGGCTGGCCGTCTGACTTCGACGTCATGTTCAAGGATGTTGCTTCGGAAGGGTAACAGGATTAAGGACTGCACCAATGGTATAAGAGCTTAGCGATATCAAATCAGTTTGGCCAGACTGGTTTAGCGGATAAGGTTACCCTAAAGCGGCTTCAAATCTCTCGTCACATCTGGATGGATACTACGCCAGCATCATCAGCTGCCGGTTTGGTTTTATTGCCAGTCAGGCCGATTCCACATGGATTGTATTTTTTAACAATTTTTGATGTTTGTATTGGGGTTTTATTAAAGCCGGTATCCGACTAGCGCAGACGAATGCTGTAGAAGTAGGTGAGTGTGGCAGCGTGTTACTGTATTGACGAAAAAACATCTTTATGCGAAGTTTGTTTGAAAATTGTAGGAACTTGCTTAGTCTGTCTGCTTCAATAGACTTAAGTAATGTTTGAGGCCGAGTGAAGTGAAGATGAGGAGACAGATTGAGGGCAGATTCTCATTGTGAATTTTGTTGATTTTGTGCACATCCCTTTCTCTTCCCTCTGTGAATAGACGAGGTTGACTGAGCTCTAATACCAAGTCTATTATTGTTTTTGTGATGCTTTTAAAGCCTGGCTGGGGCTTTTTTAGGACGATTCCACTGAAGGATTTATAGGATTACTTATGCAAATTATTTATTGGATAGTGTCATGCTAATGAAATGTTCCAAATCACCAAAGCCAGTTCATCCCACTTCCACAAACGGTTAAACTAGAAAGGGAAATATTTCTGTTGTTCCTATTTGGTTGTTACATGTCACTAGTTGCACTCATCCCCAAAGAGGCTTACTCTGCCAAAATGCCGCCTACAGAGCAGTTCCAAACTTTCAGCACGCCATGACCATGCGTCACATTCGCCTGAAATACATGCCTCACGATTTATAAACCAGTTTGCTTCTTAAAATCACACAGCTGTATGTTGCCACAACTGCTCCTCAGAATAATAAAGATGATTGAAAGTAGAAGGGCCACTGGGACCGAACACCATAACTTCTGTCCTCTTTTCATTGAAATTTAAGAAAAGTGACATCACAGCTTTGATTTCCTCAAGACAGGTCAAAATTGGTCTTGAGGGGAGAATGCCTCTTTTGCTCAGCGGGACATAGATCTGACTGTCAGCCGCATTGCAATGGAAGGAAATACCACGCTTTAGTAGGGTGGACCCTAGGGGCAGCAAGTACAACGAAAATAGCAAGGGCCTCAAAACAGAACCATGTGGAACACCATACGACAGAGGGGCAGAGCGAGACTCAGCGCAACCTTGGTGAACACAAAAGGTCCTGCCAGCCAAATAGAATCTGAACCACAAAAGATGAACCATACCTTATTTCTAGTATTGTCAACTATTGAAATTGCGCAATTTTTTCTTTCTTTTTTAAATCCACAGAGGACAAAGAGGTTCGTCATGGAGAGGATGGGCACAACCCAGGTTACATGGAGATCCCTACCAAGGAAAATCATCACGTGGCCACCAACGGCATCCATGAGATACCAACCAAGGACACGGAGGGGACTGGCTCTCACAGCAGTGCAGGTGAATACATACACAAGTGGAAGGCATATAAATGCAAAATGATTATTTACCGCTGTTTATCCACATGGTGTCTATATTCAAACTCTAACAAAACCCACATACAGCTCAAGGCCACGCCTCCTTCACGATAGAGTTCGACAACACTTCCCCAGGGAGGGTCACCATCAAAGACCACGTCTCAAAGTTCATGCCCAGCCAGCACAGGTCCCGCGCCAGGAGGAGCGGCACGGGCAGCGGAGGGGCGGGGGGCAGGGACCTGAGCACATTGCAGGCGGCCATGATGGCGTCGGAGAGCAAGGTGGCCGATTGGCTGGCTCAGAACGACCCCACGTTGATCTGCGGCGAGTCCACGGAGGACGACAGCAAAAGCAACAAGAGTGACGTGCCGGTGCACCTCAAAAGGCTAAAAGGTGAGGAATTGCACCAATCGGGCAGAAACACACGCAGAAACACGCCTGCTTCTCGTTTGTGTTCGTGCAGAGTGCTCAGTTAATTAAATGGAGGCTAATTTATGCTGATGTATTGGGGGGAGGAGGTCGCCTGACAGACAGGCGGCTGATGAAAATGGCCAGAGTGGAAAGCAGGGATGATCCTTCAATGCAGCAGAGTTATACTACGTGCATGTCAGGTGCCTCATTTAATTGGTGATTTTGTTTGTTAACTGACTTGGGGATTGTGAGCTATTTGAAAGCTGCTTAAATGGAGGCAACACCGTGTCAAAATCTGACATTGTGTTGTTGGACAAAAGAAGAGAAAGTTGTTTTGGGAAGGAGACAGATGGGGGAAAAAAACCTATAATGGATGCTGCGGATGTCGGATAGTAGGTGGGCGGCGAACGGACCTCCCCGCAATGCTGACGGCTGCAAGAATGCCAGCGCTGATTGGACAAAGAGGGAAGTAGAGTGACGTTAGTCGCTTTGGCTGCCATGTGGTGGAAAGGGGGGCGATGTTGTAGCAGTTGTAGAATGTTTAAGAGGCAAAGAAGGACCCACAGGACACGGACTGCACTTAAAGCGTGACGGACGCGGGATCGTGTGGAAGTAAGTCATTTGGTAGCAGATTTAGGGCACCTGTCAATCATTTCTCTTGTGGATGCTGTGTGTGCGCAGCAAAGCGCAGATTCAGCCGAGACAAGGGAGATGTAGAATTTGTCTTAGATTCATGTAGTAGTGATGTTATGACTCATAATATTATTTTGTTTGGTTAAGAAGCAATTTTGAATGTCAGATGACTGTCGTAGTAGCTTAGCGGCAAGTTGCTCAGGGGCATGTCTGTAAGAACCGAAAGTTTGAAGGCTCAATGGCGTCGTTAACCAAAAATAATGGAAGACCAACCAGAGAAAATGACCAGCTAGCAACCTAGAAAGTAATGAGTTTGAGACTGCAGTTTTCTTGCGAGCACTACAGATTGTCTTTCGAATGCTGCATTATGCATTTACTCATTTATCCTTTTCTTTGCCTTTTTTTTTTTTTGCATTAACATCTGCATGGAGGGGGGAAAATAATGAAATATTTTTTTCTGGACAGCATGTATACAGACTTCATGTTCTCTCCCTGCCCTGTCACGCATTCATATCTTGTTTTTCTGGGTGAGGTCTCGGGTGTACGGTAGCGAGCATAAGAAAAGCATTCCAAATGTTGAATGTGTTTTCTGACAGCTCATGAAGAACCCTTGTTGGTTTTGAATTCTGAATGTTTGTTGGACTGCACACACATTTGCATATGTGTTCAGTGTGTTTGTGTTTGTGTTTGTGTTTGGGCAGAAAAGCCTGACTCATGTGGTAACAAGCAGTGCAGAGCGCCCGTGTCTCAAAGGCGACCTCTCTGTTCTCCATTAACAGCTTCTTTGTCTGGGGACAAAACAATAAAGGCATTTGTGTATCAGCTCAGCTTCTTTGGCCTTTATGCATTCTTACCTTTTGGACGAATTACACGTTTTTTTTTTAAATGTCCAACATTCTTGTAAGAAAGATGCTGATTCGTCGGGTACTTCTTGCTTCAACTTGAATGTCGGACTTAAAACCAGACCTATCCTCTTTTCCTGCAACCCCCACAAGCTTCCCATTTCTCAAATCACTTTTCACCACCCCCCCTCCTCTCTTTTAATCCCCAAAGCCATTCCTCCCCCCTTGCTGTCGGCTCCTCATTGTCATCTTCTTCTGCCGATGCGGTCACTCTCACTCTCACAAAAACTCACCTATTTGTATATTATTGTGCCCTGCTTGCATTGGCAACATGGGTGCAGAAAAAGCAACAGCTGTAAAATGATTGGCTGATACATGCAGTCATATGGCGGCGGGAGGCGTGTCCTGCTTAGAGCTCGACTGGTGTCAGCTGAATTACACTCAGTATGTCACTGTTTTCTGATTCTGCTCATGTGACGTTTGCAAGATGAGTGGTGATTGGTCATTACCTGAGCAACTGCAATGTCATTGTCAGTCGAGTGCAAGCGGCAAAATGGCCGTCCCGCGGCTGGATTTTGCTGCCTAACTCATATTTCGTAAACGCAATGTTAATCAGAATGAGATGTTTAGACTAGTGGGGCTACATAGAACATATTATTGGAAAGAACATTTTTGTGTTGACTTTGCCTTTAACGGTAATGTCGCGAGATGCTTGACATCACCCGATCAGTTTGTGGTATTTTTCCTGTGATACAATGAAGACAGTATCGGTAATTAGAAGCATTTTTTGGAGTGGTGTGAATTATTTGCTGTTGTTTAAGTATCACTTCTCATCCTTGTAGGCAGTAAACATGAAGATGGCACTCAGAGTGACTCCGAGAATGGCCTGCGCTTCGCCAGCCGGCGCCACGCCCTCGAGGAACGTCTAAAAGCTGCGCACGCCCACGTGGGATTAGGAGCAGGAGCGGCCGGTGAGAACGCAGCAAGCGGCTCCCGAGGAGGCAGCAGCCGCACGGCCTTCATGATCGAATTCTACGACGAGGAGAATCCTCGCAAGCGGCGCTCGTATTCCTTTTCCCAGACTGCTCCGCTGCTGAGTGCAGCCGGCGGCGAGGGGTTGTGGCCACAGCCCCCCTCTCAGCCCAAGGTGTTCAGCATTTCCACCTCGGCGACCACCGCCTCAGATTCAGGTAACTAACATTTAACATGCGAGTTTAACACTAATCTTATGTTACATTCAGAGCTGGCCATTTGACCCTTTTTTGCCGGTCAGTGTTTTAAGACAAACTTTAACAAACACTTTAACATTTTATTTTCCGATATATCGTCGTGCTGAGCGAGCCTTACTTGTTGGCTCACAGCTTTTGAACACAGCTGTTCACCGTCAGCTTATACGGCTCGACTCTGACTTACTAAACGACACATTTGGATAACGTCATGAGTTTTCCAACAGAACGTTGTTCAAAAGTGCCGTTTGTTTTCCTGTATTAATGTAGACTGGTATATAAAACAAGGATTGATGCTACAATCGGCTCACGGGATGAAGCCACTTGTGCGCTCATTGGTCGATCTCGAGAGCCGGGAACCAATCATACGCCTTATGATTGCCCGTGGGTGTGTACAACGCCTCCAAGTTCGTTCGTATCTTCGAAGCAACGCGTCTTACTTTTTAAAGATTTTTTTATTTTTTTTATGATGATCACTATGTTGGAAAAAGCCGCGAAACACTGAATCTTGTTTGTCTATGCCTGGACCTTGACTTTGTATTTAAAAAAAAAAAATTTAAAATACAGTCAACTCAATACGAATATTAATATTGTGATTTTTTTTAACAATATATGCTGCTTGCTGCGGAGCTGAAAACTTAGAAATCTGGATAAAATCAGAGCTATTTGTTAGTTTCCACTTTGAGGTGATGTTATGGCATGATTATTGCATCATTGTATTTGATACTCTTCAAAATAATATACTGATATTTTCTCATTTATGTTTCTATATTGTTTGGATTCCCTTTAGGTAAAGTCCTGGCCCCAATCTCTGCGACAGTGGCTGCAGGCGCCCCCACAGCGGCCCGCGTGCTCCTCAAGCAGAGGTCGGAAGACCCGAGCGTGGGCCGGAGCTCAATCAGCACCGGGCTGGCGACCGGAAGCCCCACTAGCCTCAGCGAGGACACCTCAATCACGGGGCAAGCAGCCGTGGCAGCGGCAAGGGAGGCGGGGGACGATCACAGTGATAACGGGACCTACACCATCGAGCTGGAAAACAGCAACCTGGAGGAGGAGGAAGCCCGACGCATGGTTGACAAGGTAGATTAGCTAGCTATAACGGCGTCACTTATTCCAACTTTTGCACGTTACAACACAATGTACTTTGCAAGGATTGATATAATTATTGGGCTGTATGCAGAATGGTCAAAACAACAAGTGTTGTGTCGATTCCTATCGTTAGCTGGCGCGAGTTTTTCTGATCAGTTGGGTTGATGTGTCCTTCTTTCCATGGTATCAACTACCTCTTTGGGCGTGGGGTGGGGGGTCGTGGCTCAGTAGTAGATTGGTCGTTTCCCGACAAAGAGGTTGTGGGTTCAATACCCGGCCACTGTGACCATGTCAAAGTATCCTTGAGCAAGATATTGGACCCCCACTTGCTCCTGATGGTATTCATCAGTAGGTAGATGAGGTAATCGTGTGAAGCGCTTTGAGTAACGCTATACAAGTGACACCCCCCTTACCTAAATTGCATCTTTTTTGGCTCCTCAACAGACTTCTGTAATTTCATTAGGAGTGGTTCGGTTGGCCACCATACAGTCCACTCCTATACGATGATGTGGTCTGATTGGTTCACATGCGGTTGTAGGTAACTGAAATTGATCATAGGGTGCTTATATTTGCAGGTATTTGGGCTGCAGCAGAACCAGGACTCCTCCATATTGGACCTCCAAGGGGAGGGAAGAGGAAAGGAAACGGAACCAGGAAAGGGGGTAATAATACAATAATGTTTTTTCTTTGATTAACAGTCGATTTGTGTGAGTTATTCATTTAACACGGTTTATTATTGTGGTGTTCAGCTGGCCTGTGTCATACCCAGAGCTGTTTCTTTCTGTCATCCATCACGGCTACCAATCTTTTTGTATCACGTGTTGTGTGGATGCAGCTCTCGTATTAGGCGTGTTGTCAATGAACAGTTCAAAGAGTCGTAGGGGAGTCCAGAAATCTGGGTCGCGGTCACACCCACGGCCGGACGACTCCTCTTCTCGCCAGTCCGTGGGAGGAGACATGCTCTCCCTGAGAGTGACCTAGATCCTGCTTACAAGACCAAAGACATTCTGCCCTGCAGGCAGTTGCATTGAAGAAGAAGAAAAGGGCCAGTGTGCACCAGCAAGTCTTCCTGCTATTTAGATTTTTGGCTGTCTCCCCCCCCCGCCAAGGAGAATGTCAATAGCATTTTTCTTTCACCTAACCCAGAGGTGAAATTTAGAATAAATTGACGAGAGACTCTTGTCTACAAATGAGCTGGGATTTGTGCTCCATTTTAGGCAAACACGCCGCCTCCTTTTGTCAGATATCCATCTTGTTGCTTTCCTCCAAATCACGTACTTCATTATACATGAATACTAACGCCATTCACCATCTGCTGCCGTTACGCATTTTGACTTGAATATCCCTGTTCTCTCTTCGGGTCCCTCAGGACTCCAACTGGGTCTCCCAGTGGGCCAGTTTGGCTGCCAACCACACCCGAACCGATCCGGAAGGTTCTGGAGCCGAGACTGCGACTTTTCTGGACAAAGAAAGAGGTATGCGCATACGCGGTCACCTTGCACCACTTGTGGACGGCTCGAGTCCCACAGCTTGACTCAGGTCTGACTTAAGTCACTAATTTACAATTCAAGGAAAACTCAGCTTGACTAGTACTCAACCAATCGTTGCTGTTTTCATTTGAAAATGTGCAGTGGCCACCTCGTGATGATGAATCAAAGTTTATTGTGCTTTTGAGAAGATTGTGAAGAAGCGAATGGTCACGGGCAACATTTGTAACTCAAAGCTAAGAGATGTCTTTAGTTTATTCGGATTAACGAAAATGTTTTTTCAATTTTAGTATTAGTTATTTTTTACTTGAAATTTTAATGTTTAGCCTTGAGACTTACTTATGACCTCGACATTTGTAATACACTCCCAACTCTGCAAAACCACTCTTTTCAATGATCTGTGGTTTGAATTAAAAGACTAAATTAGTACTGTGTTCAACTCTTTCAGGATGTGATGCCTTGAAGTCCAGCGGGCCTTTCAACCGAGGCGAATCCTCGTCAAGTGTGACTGATCGTAAGCGAAGGACCCTCCCACCTCTCCCCACGGATGACATCCGCAGCGGTGCCAAATCTCAGACGCCGAGGTCTGAGATCGGAGAAAAGCAGGACACAGAACCCCAGGAGAAGGAGAACAAGGGAGATGGGCAATCACCACCGCCTCCCCGGGAGAACTGCGACATGACCAGCAAACGCAAGCCAAGCGCCACCTCCTCTCCGTACAAGGCCGCCGTGCGGAGCTCCAGCAGTGCCGAGCGCAGGAAGAAGTCTGAGAAAAGGAAGGAGGGGGAGGAAGACAAATCGGGGAAGCCTCTGGTACGTCAAGGCAGCTTCACCATTGAGAAACCCAGCGGCAGCGTCCCCACTGAGCTCATCCCGCGCATCAACAGAGGCGGCGCTGGAACCCGCGAGCGCAGCGACTCGGTGGGAAGCATGGACACGGCCACGCTCCTGAAGGACACCGAAGCCGTCATGGCCTTCCTGGAGGCCAAACTGAGGGATGAAAATAAGCTTGAGCCAAAAACCACGAAAACCAGCAGCAGCGTCAGCAGTCAAGTCTCAGGCTACGGCTTCCACCCTCGGACGGACTCCATCTCGCCGGAGTCCGACGTGGACACGGCCAGCACGGCCAGTCACGTGGCCGGCGAGGCCGAGGGGAAGGTCGGCAGTGTGCAGAAGCGACGTTCACTCAGTAGCATCCACCGGGAGACGAGCAACATGAGCACGGCATCCAAGTCCAGCGTCTCCGCCAGTGCACGAGACCGCTTGGAGAGGAAGGCCAAAAGCAGAACTGCGGAAGCGGCGAGTTGGACTGAAGCGCGCCGCTCGGTTCAGCCGTCTTCTTCCAGAGCCCGCCAACCTTCCCTTGATCTCACTGATGATGACCAGACTTCTTCCTTCCCCATTTCTGACATCCTCTCGTCAGACCAGGAGACTTACTCTGGACATGGCTTGGATTCCAAACATGACGGGAGGTCTGCCAAGAACGCCACAAGCTGTTCCTCCAAAAGTAACCGGAGTCTCCAGGCCGCGACGTCGTCCTCCTTGAGCAAGCAGGCCGCGCTGCCTAAACCTCGACCCACCCGAGCCTCCCTCCTCCGCCGAGCCCGACTGGGGGACACCTCGGACACTGATCTGGCCGATGCAGACCGAGTGTCTGTGGCGTCAGAGGTGTCCACCACCAGCTCCACCTCCAAACCGCCGTCCGGCTGTGGGGGGTTGTCGCGTCTGGACATGCTGGCGCAGCCGCGTCGCAACCGAGTGGGCTCCATCTCAGCACGCAGCGACTCGGAGTGCGCCACGGCGCGGAGCTCCACTGCCTCGCCGCGCCTTTTGGGCGAGACGGCTCTGCGTCTGGGCTTGCGCTCGTCTACGCCCGCCGAGAGCAAGCTGACTCCCAGGATGAGGGCCAACAGCGTGTCCAAGCTGAACGAGGCTCGAACCAAGACCACTACGACTGGTTACTGCTCCCCCACAGGTAAAGAAGCACAACAAAGAACTCAAACAGATTATTGATTCTTCCGCCATTTGTCTGTTGTCCTTCTCGTTGTTTTGTGACAATGTTTACACTGTCTTGATCGTCCAGAGAGCTCTCATCCAGAGCCTGGCGGCGCTGACACAGATGAAGAACTTGTTGGTACCGTACTGGCACTTTGGAATCTTGTTAGGAATGTGTGTGCGTGTGCGTGTCAAGACCTGGGTGGCATCCGCAGAAACAGCTTCTGTGCGACTTTTCCAAGACATTGAATTGGATTGTAAAAGAGATTTATTTGTGAGAAATAGTTTACCACTGGTAGTGAATGTAGCTGGATTGAAAGTCTTTCTTGAGATAACGGCGTTCTTGCTTGTAGTTACCTCATTTCGATACAATGATCTGCACTAATATTTGCCATTTTAATTTTGCATTTTATGATGCCACTGCAAGCTACATCCACATGGTTTCATATGTTGTGTACTTAATGAAGTGTCCAGATGCTGACCCAGGTTCTTGCGCGGTGTTGCAGTGAGTTCTCTTTTAGATTCACGTAAATCAAGTCGAATTGTGATGAAGGCTCAAATGCTCTACTTGCACTCTTGCCATTTCAACATACAAGTAAAAATTGTCTTTGGATTTGGAATATTGCTCCCCCTTGTGGAGTTTTGTATTCAAGACACTTTTACTTGCCTAAGAGCGTTCTTGTCTCATCATGGTGCAGGCAGCTTCATTAATGCAGTTTTTTTGCTGTTGCCCAATTTTAAAACATTTTCTTTTGCTGCAATTTATTTTTATTAATTTTATAACACTTTGCTTCAGTCAGTTGCCCTTCAATTTTTATTTTCCAAGAGGATATGATACTAAACACATTGGAGTAGAATTCATTTGTCGGCTCCTTGTACGAACGTTTAACAGACTCTGACGGCTGACTCATTTATTAACTTTAACAGATGTTTTTTGGCTGCCGTAAGTGTGACTAAAGTGTCATGATTCCGCCTTTCCAGTGTCCAGCAGCAACCGGTGGAGACGCCTGCCTCCCGAGTACGCGTCCACCTCAGAGGAAGAGTTTGGCTCCGGCCGCAACTCTTCAAAGCACGGAGGGCGCCCCCACACGCGGCCGCATCACCCCGTGCCAGCCCGCGGTTCCCGACCCAGCGCCACAGCGACTCCGGGCTTCAGCTCAGGAACGGGCTCCTCTAGTGCACTGCCGGGGGTGGGCGCAGTGGTGCTGAAACACCGCATGAAGGAGCAAGACGAGTACATCCGAGACTGGACGACGCACAGCGAGGAGATTGCCAGGTTTTGATCCGCTCGTAAAATCCTTGATAGTAGGGCTGAACCATTTTGAGAAATTTGTTTTTTTTTTGTATTTGCCTCATTATTGCAATTTAATTACACGACTTTTTGCAAGGTCCTCTTTCCATGTATTTGTTTTTGACAAAAACTGTAATGCTATCGCATGCACTGGTCCGTTTTTAAAGTGTACTGGGGCGCAGAACATATATTATTAGATATAAGGACCGAGGGACGATGACGATGATCAGGCCGCAGACGGAGGACTGACCGGCAAAATAGGGTCGAGTACCCATCGATGTATAAATGTTTTGTGACGTACACATAAATCAGTCCCATGACAACAACAATGCAAACAAATATGTGGCTTTATCGTTTCAACTTTTCATGGTTCATAAAACAATGAGATGGAAACTGCGGAACAGCACTTTTAGACACTAAATTAATGCAGAAAAAAAATATACACGTGCGTATAAAAAAAAAATAAAGCCTACCAGCTGTCTGAAATGAAGCAGTTTTTTCTCTCTATCCAATTGCAACTTCTGCAAATTTCAAATGGCATTTTTCTACATTGCGGTGTGGATTTGAATTTGATGAATTGTTCAGCCCTGCTCAGAAGTGACTGCTGCATGTTTTTGACAATGTTCTAAATCACCCTGTCTGATGGTTAACAGGTTGTTCCCATGTGTGCGCAGGATCAGCCAGGACCTGGCTAAGGACCTGGCCACCTTGGCGCGAGAAATCCACGACGTGGCCGGCAAAATCGATTCGGTCAGCTCATCCGACACGGCGCCCAGCACAGCCGCCAGCACGGCCGCCACCACGCCGGGTTCGGCTGTCGACACCCGCGAAGAGGTAGGCCCGGCTCGGCCCGCGCCGCCCGACTTGCAGGAGAGCATGAGACAGGTGCCTGATTTGATCCTCTTCTCACTTTTTACGGTGTGCTGTTCTCCATTCGTCAGATCACATCTTCTCACGTTCATGTTTCAAAGCCTCATAACGCCATTTTTCAAAAATTTAAATTGGAGTTATCGTTACGCCATATTGCACATCCCTGGAAGTAATATTTCGCCAACATCTAATACGGTTAGGGTTGTTTTTTTTCAAATTTTTACCCGTTTCATTTTCTGTGTATTTTTTTCAGTTCATTCTTCAATTACTAATATTTGTATATTATTGGTGTCTTTTTTCTTTTTATGTATTTTCATTTGTCTGAGGTTTGCTTTTTGTTAAGTAATTGTGTAATTTCTTCTTCATTATTCAGCCAATGTTCTCAGTTTTTAATGAAATGTCCTCATGTATTTTTTTAGTAGTTTGTTTTTTTCTTTTGCCGATGGATGATTTTACGTTTTGGACTTTAATGTAATTAAAATTTTGGGGTAATTTTATATTTTTCATCGATTTTTTTTTTTTTTTCCCCCATCACATTTTTTATCCATTTTTTTCTTAAATAAAATTTTGTTTTATTTTTGCTTCAACTAACAGTTTTTAATGTTTTTGTATCTTTGTTGTTTTGTCTGTTTCATCTGCTATTTTCCTATTTTCATTGATGTTTTGATTTTTTTTTGTTTTTGATATTTTTTTCAATTTTCTTTTTTTTATTACGCGATCTTATTGTATTTTTTCTTCTTTTTCAATTTTTTTGTCACTTTTTGTTTGTATTTCCCTTTTATTATATTTGCTCTTTTTAGTCACCTTTTTGCATATGTCATCTAATATTTAACTTTTTTTGTACAAATTAGTGCTGTCAAGCGATTCAATTTTTTAACTAACTATTTGCAAAAGATTTCCCTAATTAACTGTGATTAATCATTACTTCCCAACTTCTTCTTCTTCGCATGTTCAGCTGGTGGATCGTGTGTTTGACGAGAGCCTAAAATTCCGCAACATCCCTCCGGTCATTGACGGGCCGGAGACCAATGGCAAGCCGGTGGAGCTCCGTCCCCGAGCTGCCTACGGCCACGAGCCCCGGGCGCTCAGGAGACGCACGTGGAACCGAGAGGAGGTGAGAACCCGCACACGCACAGCACCCCCATGAGGCACACATGCATGGTGTGTTGACGCTTTGTATTTCTCTGTCCTTCTAGGCAGTTTTGGACAGCCTTCTGATCCATTCAGTCTCTCAGCTGTCCACCAAGATCAGACTGTCTACTGATAAAACAGCAGGAAAAATCCGGTTATTATGATAACATTATTATTAGAATTCATGAAGATAATACAATACAATACAAGTCAATAAAATTTCATCCTGATGCTGTTGTTGCTGTCCAGGATATTGTTCAAGGATCAGGACAGGAACTGGGAGGACATTGAAAAGAAACTAAAATCAGAAAGCAACGCACCACTCTTGAAGTCCTCCGACAAGGTAGTCAAGCCTCTTCCATCTATTTGACATTTCAGAAGTAATGCAAGTTCAGTGTATGAGGAGGCAAGTGATTGTGTTGTTGCTGTTTGTCTGTGCAGGACATCTCCTCGGTGCTACTTGAGCTCAGAAGAGTAGAGAAGCAGCTTGAAGGTAAAGAAGACGCTTGGACTCCTCACAGGGTCCTGTTAATAAATGCATTACACACGCCACCTCCTTCTATGATGCATTCACTGGCAAAAAATGTGATCTAATATGTGAAATTATGTGAGCATGTCAATTAACATCAACAGAATGTCACAGGATGGTTAAATATACATGTAAGAGTCTTCATCATCATTAAGTGCTTTAATGTGCACTTTTTTCCATTTCAGTGATCTTTCAACGTTTTGGATTTCCGATTGTTTTTCCGATCTAATTGTGTTTTTTTTTTCATCATAATAATTTTTGTTCCTAATATTTTTGTATTGCTGTCTAGTTTTTTCTCTATTTTTTTTAGTAATTTTATATTTTCTTATTTTGTACACCGTTTTCATTTGTTGTGTGTTGTAAACATTTTTTTTTAAATATTTATTTTTTGTAGTTTTTGTAACATTTTTGTGATTTACTTATATTTTGTTTAATTTCCCCCCAGTTTTTTTTTTTTTTGGAGCCCAATGTTTGTTTTTTTTATCTTCTCGCTCTATTCTGGTTTTTCATCTGTTCTCATAACTATGAGGCAAAAAATGCAACAAAATAGAAAAAAAATAACTGCAAATTTTAGATAAACTAAAAGAAATGTGAAAAATACAAACAAAATAAAAATGCTAATTGCCGACTTAAAAACATTTTAGGAAAAAAGACAAAAAAAATGAACAGGTCTATTTCTAAAGAAAAATCCATACATTGGGCGCACCGGCTTGTAAGTCGAATAACTGCACATTAAGGGAAACGAGCCAGTACAGCAAATGAGTCAATTATTAACTTCAATTCGACATCCATAAATAAGGCGAAGTCAATGAAAATGACACAAACATTAAATTTTCTACAGTATTAGACAAAAAAAAAAAACGCTCACTGAAGTTGAAAGCCTCCACATGAAGCAATTGTTGCTTTTTGCACATCATCACAAGCTAGCTCACATTCATTGTGTGTGTGTGTGTGTGTGTGTGTGTCGCAGTGATCAATCTGATGCTTGACCCAGACGGGACCTTGGACGCTGCAACCAGCCCCGTCTCGCCCACCAAGCCTCAGCCTCAGTGCGCCAAAACCTCACCTCCGTCCTCCACCGGCGCGGGACCCAAGCAGCTCCCGGCTAAACAGCTGCTGCCCGAAATCCTTCCGGCGTCCGGGGAACCCGCCAAGGTTCCGGCATCCGACGGTTCCGTAGGTCTCGGTTTAGCGACCGTCGGCACACTGCCTTTCAGCCGCATGCAACCCAGCGGCAAGGAGGCCCTTGTACACAATTGAGCCGAAATAACCGGTGTGTTCGTCGTTCTTTTCAGTTCCAATTGGCAGTCAAAAGAAATAGAATGATTAGTTGGGTTTTTTTCAGCTATCACTAAAATCTTACTTTTTAGGCTCAGATGAATAAAAAAAGAGATGGGGGGCCACGGGACTGAATTTCCTTTTAATATTTAATGTACCGTATTATTTTTACAAGACTCGTAAGTTTACTAAGTTATCTGCCACACTAATTGGGATAGAGACCGCAAGCAAATGATCCATCAGCTGCATTATAGCGAGGACAAATAGCATAGTTGCAAATTTGAAGAATTTTGACTAACAAACCGTTAACGATGAGCCTGACCTGGATGACCGAAAATCTACACAAACATAAAGAAAAACAAAACAAACCGACACAAATTTTAGCAGGCACATTGCTGATTTTCTTGGGAGGATTTTAATTTTTTAAATTTTTTAAAATTTAAAACACCATCGGCAATTATTCTATGAAGGGAAACAGTCTTCCACTGTTCGACTTGGATCACCGGATCCTGATAAATCATTTTCAAATAAAATCCTGTAAATCAAATAGAAAAACAAAAGTTCGTATTTTTGAGCTGAGCCTAAAATTTGAAAAACACGTTTTTTTGTATTGTTTTTTGATTGTCAACTGAAAGCGGAAAGAACGATTAATAAAATGGAGCTACAAATGAACTCGCTTTTCATCGCCTCCTCCTGGTGTGTGAACCATTCGTCACTAACGTCCTGCCTTAAAATTGTCGTCCCTCAAGCAAGACTCTCCCCCAAACTCTTCAGACCAACGGAATGCATATTTCCTGACTTTTTGTACTTCAGTATTTCAAACAGCTGAGGCCTTAATGTGACGTTGAAAAACAGTTTCTACAGGAATCTGTCCCGTAATTTCACCGATGCAGTTTTATACACGATACATCCCAACACTTGACAGTCCGCCCATTGATTTTTTTTTTTTTTTTATATAAAATAAGTTTGACTTGCCCAGTAATTGGACCTCGAGTAGCATGTGAATGTGCGAGTGACATATTGTGTGTAGCATATTTTCAGTTAAAAAAAAAAATAAATGAAAAAAAATCTAATAAATAACCACTTACCAAAGTTGATGACCTAACATGTAGCTTAGCTAATTGTTAACTTGTTACATCGCTGCCTTATCTTGATTTGGCCTGTTGGATGAGGTGCCATGAAGCTTGTAGAAACACTGAACGTATTCTATGATTTGCAATTGGACTTTTTACAGGAGGAAAAAAAATGTTGCCGTTTTATAATGTTTGAATACTGATGTTGTTTTGTAGCCATTTTAATGTTAATTTGTGGCAGATTGAGCTTTAAGAAGCTGCTGGACATTTCTGTTCCGTCCCTCTTTTCTGATTGTATCGAGTGGCTTCATGTTACGTCTAAATGTACACTGTTGTGTTCAAGGGGCCGAGCAAAGGTCCCGCAGCAGTTTTGTCCACATGAATCCACTTTATGGTCTTAAACCACTTCCCGAATTGCTTCTCATCATAGAAATTGTTTGACATTTAGTAGTCGCACTGAGAGGCTTTGGGACTCGGACGTCTACTCTGATGAGATGCAAGGCAACAATTAAAAAAAAAATAATAATAAAAAAATAAACATTTACGTTGCATTTTTTTGTCCCAAGGTCACACTTTGGCTACCATTCCCCCTCCCCTCCGAGATGAAGTAAAACACTTTAAGTGAATATCTGGTACCAGTAGGTTTTCATTTGTTTCTAATTGTCTGGTCAGATATTTTGTTTGTAAAGAGAAAATAAAGGCAATTTTTATTTATTTTTTAATATTTTGTGGATGTTTTGTGTATTTTATATTTGCTCAAACTGCAATTGTACTGTCAATAAAACAAGAGCCATCCAATCTTCCATGTTGGTCTTGACTTGTACTTGTACGTCAATCAATTGGGATGTTTTTGTACGATTAAATAAAATACTAAAATGAGGGGGGAAATAGAAATATAGCAGACAAAAAAAACATGCAACAAAATGTGGGATGAAACAGTTTTATGCCCCAAAAATTATAAAAAAATATTCTAACAAAAAAAATTATGAAAATATTCTAACGAGAAATTTTACACTAGTAATGCACCCCCCATAAACCACCCACCCTACCTCTAGAACCAAGCCAGATGTCTTCTAAATAAAGAAATTATTCAGTACAAGTGGATCATATTTTATTACCACTCCACATTTACATTGACTTCATCGACAGGAAACAAGACGTAGTAGCGGGGAGGGGATCAGCCAGGGGGCCACTTCATGCCGCGACCCCCCAGGACGTGAACGTGGATGTGGTAAACCGACTGGCCGCCGTCTGGCCCATCGTTGATGACGATCCTGTAGCCTTTGGCCAGGCCTGCTTGCTCAGCGCATTTCTTGGCCACGATCAGCAAGTGACCCAGCAGCTGCCAGGGGAAGAAGGGGGAGGGAGTCCACGTGGTCAAACAACAACACATGCATTCCATCACGTCATACATGCTCCGCATCTAACCCATCCTTACAGCAGCATCGACGTCCTCTGCTTTGGACAGCTGGACGATTGGCTTCTTGGGGACCACCAGGATGTGAGTGGGCGCTTGGGGGGAGATATCAGGGAAGGCCACACACTGAAAAAGAGGAAATATACACTAAGAATTATTAAGGTGCATTTACAAATCACTGTCTATCCTCCAAAAAAGAAACAAAAAAATCCATCCATTACCCGAACTGCGTATCTAAAAGAATGCCTAAATGAATAGACCAAGGAAATACACTTAAAGTTACATTTAAAAAAAAAAAAAACATTACAACTGGTGAAATTTGATTTTAAAATACACAAATAATAAAAATAAAAAATTATGCAAGCAAGATGGACAAATTTAATGAAAAAAAAACAGACCAAAAAGGACAAAAAAATCAGCTAAAATAACTGAAAATAAACATTTTTAGAAAAATAGTTAAAGAATGAAATATGTACTCGGATGACTTTGATCTTCAAATTAAATTACATACGCGTACTTGTAAATATATTACGCATAATATGCATACACAATTGGGATTTTTGTGTCCCGCTTTGAAATCCATAATTAAGGCAAAAATCTGACCCAATACTGGGACGGTTTTTTTCCATAACAGGTACTCCCTTCATAATGATTTGGGATGTGGAAGTGTTGGAGACTTTTTTCGTGTGCAAAAGCTGCATGAAGTTAGCATTAGCACTCACTCAGCATGAGCCTCACCGCAGTAAAAGGGCCGCGTGTGCGCGTTGGAGCTCACCAATGAAAGCCTACCTGGTCGTCCTCGTATATGAGTTTTGCAGGGATTTCCTTGCGTATGATTTTCCCAAATATAGTGTCTCCGCCAGGTTGGGCCACCTGCGCTTTCGCTGTTTCGTCAGCCATGTTGGCACAGTCGCACGCTAACGTATCGGCGACAGCGTAGGTGGAGCCCTCTGTCATCTGATTGGCTGCTGTGCAACGTCACTACAACGTCTACTTTGATTGGTCTACGACCCTTAGAAGGCGGAAGTCAACTCGAAACTGTCCGGATGGGTACTCGCGTGAAGGTGAGTAACAAACAGTAAACACAGTTGAATACGAATTAACTATTTTCGATTTTACTCAACGCGAGAATGAAGTTGTAATGTGTAATCAAACCCCACACCCATGCTTGATGTTTGTGCAGGTCTTACGCGTGTTCAAATCGCTGCACAGAACGAGGATGGCTGTGTTCAGAGATGACGAGAGAGCACTGGCAGGTCTTGCTGCTCCGAATCTGTTACGCAATACCTGCTCACTGGTTCACATTTCACCTAACGAGTTCCCAAGATCTCCGCCAATGATTATCATTAAATCCATCATTAAATCATTATCTCACCCGAGTTCCGACTTTTCCGCACCGCCCCATCATCCGTGGTGGTTGAGTAAATTAACTAGACTGTTTTGACGCAGTAAGGCGTAGGAGGTACAGCTATCTGTTTCCAAATGTAGGGAAAACAAGTAAAAAGTCGTGCGAAAAAAATACTCAAGTAAAGATACCTGAAAAAAATAATTGCGTAGAAATAGTTTGTTACCGTCACTGATTGACATCATGTTTTGAATAATGAAATGCTTTGCAGTATCCAATACCTAACTTTTATTCTTTTGGACAGCTGCAAAATCAAAAATCAATGAGGAGTTCCGTAAAAATAAATTAGAATCTTCAGAGGAAAACATTGAGAAGGTGAAGTGCTCACTGTTTAAAGCCAAATGTGTAATTGCCACTTGGCTGGAGGAGTTTTGAAACCACTGAAATCTTCTGTTGTTGCAGATGATCAAAATGGGCTCGGATGTGGAAACAGTCCTACGAGAGGGCGTTCTTCAAATGGAGCATGTCGGCAGCAAGACACTCTGTGAGTCCATGTTTTCACATAAAATTGTCCCGTCAAACATTAACAGTTTTTTTTGTCATTTCTGAAGGTGTTGCTGATTATTTTAATTTCAATATTCCTCACAGTGCTTCGTCCCAGAGAGGATCTTATGTTAGAAAACGTTCCCTATTGTGACCAGCCCCGAAAAAGGTCATGACAGAGCATCCGATGACACAACACCCAAGTCGAGAAATTCCTTATCATCCGTCTGTCAAATTTTGTTTGGATCAAGATCTGACAAACAAGGTCATGGCTACAACATGGAAAAATTTGCTGTTAATTTCATTTGTACTGTCCAATTAAGTTATATTAAATTGTGTTTGTTTTGCCAATTGATTTTTCTCTGCCTTATCATTCAACTTGGGGAACAGTTGGCACATTCAAGCCTTGTACTAAAACACTAGTTGAAGAAAATGGGCATTTTTTTTACTATGGACAAATTGGAAAAAAAAAATAACAGAGGGCATAACCAGAAATTTTAAAGAACAATATTAAATATCAGCCCGAAAAAAACATGAAAAATAAATGAAAAGAAATTGAAAGATACTAATATACGACATTAGATAAAAATATTCCAAATTTGGAAAATAATGCAAATATCCCAGAAATCCACAGACTTTAAAAATGTGAAATTATGAGAAATCTGATGTTATATAGATACATTTTAGGTACATTTTACAATAGAGAAATAAAACACCGCCCCCCCAAATATTTTTTTTACTTTGTTACCAAGCTATGATGTTTCTTGTGGGTTTAAAACCAATGACATAATTTAAAAAATGATTTTTTTTTATTCAGTATTTTGGGGTTTTAAATCAAGTATTAGTGTGGATAGTAGTATTTGTTTTTCTCGTTCTCTGTGAGTCTCTAAAACGACTTGAAGCTTCATCAGAAACCGTGTTAATTGCTTTAAAAGGCAAATGTGCTTTACAAATATGTAAGAATCCACAATTGTACTTTTTCCTTCATAAAATATCCAATATTGTGTTTTTTATTCCCAGTCGGAAAATATAACGGAAGTGCGTCATCAGTGTGCGTCGGTTGTCGTGGCAACGCTTCAATGCGCCGTCAGGACGCTTTTTAGCAACAACATGTTAGCTTTCGACCAGTGATGGCAAAAAACTGGTGAGGAAATGCAGTTTCTTCATTTTAGGACATTTTGTGGTTCTTCGATACAACATAAATCTTCACGATGTTTGTTTCTGTCACGTTTACCAGCACGGACAAGTTGTGGGACTTGGCCGCTGCCGAGGTCCAAAGTCGGGAGAGTGGCACTGGAGAGAACGCCAGAGCTGGGGGAGAAGCCGTCGGGGAGAGGACCGTATTTCTCATGGGAAGCAAGGCTGGGGTATGCCCTTTTCCCCTTTTTTTCTTTGCTTACTTGACATTTAAAACATATTTAAATGGCCTCTCCCAAGCGGACCTCTCTGAGCTCCTCCACCCCTACGCACCTGCCGTATTGTGATTATAAAAACATTTTATGTTGAGCTAAATGCGTTACGTTTGTCTTTCGTTACGACAGGGTAAAACATCTCTTCTGCTCCGATGCCTTGACAGGTAATCAAATACAGTAATCGTGAACACATTTAATCAGTGATGCTAATAAAGTGTTTTGTACACACCAGGGACGAACCAGCTAAGCCCACTCTGGCTCTGGAGTACACATTTGGCAGGAGAGCCACAGGGCACAACACAGTGAGTAGTTAAAAACAAAAATCACTAAGTACGCTAACATGCCCCCTAGTGACTGTCAAATCTGAGCTAGCTATCACATGGAAACCTGACATTCCTATCTGCGATTCTGCTGTAACTGTGTCCAATCCACAATCACATAATATGGCCAGCCGAAAGACATCGCCCACCTGTGGGAGCTGGGAGGCGGCACTTCCTTGTCAGATCTGGTACAGATCCCCATCACTGCTGCCAGCATTAGGTCATTCTCATGTACAATGGAGAGCTCAAAATGGACCTGGATGATGGAGTGTGTTCATTCGTCCATTCGTCTATGCCATGCAGGTCCCTGTCTGTCATCCTGGTGCTGGATCTGTCTGCTCCGTCCGCTCTCTGGGCCACCATGGAGACGTTGCTGCAGGCGGCGCAGGCCCACGTGGAGCAGGCCGCTTCTCAGACACGACAAGTGGACCGGAGCCGAGCGGCAGCCAAACAATCGCCGTCTGCGCCTTTTCCCCCACGCATCCTGCCCAAAGGCTTCCCTGTAAGGGCACACGTCTTACAACATTTTGTCTCGCTGCTGACAAAAATATAATCATGGAAAATAGGTTTCGGAGAGATGCCCTTTTAAATTTGAAATCATTTTAAATACTTGGCCTTTTTTTTTTTTTTTTTTACAGTTTTATACTGTAGTCAAGCAGTGTAGTTACATAGATTGTAGACACAAAACGCGAACTTTATCTCATTAAAATGTGATACTCCACTTTTTTCTCTGGCAGTGTGGCAATATGCAGTTTGATGTACAGTATGTAAGAACATAAGTACAATTTAAATGTCGATTGAAACAACATAGACACCAGCGGTTTTGAGTTTGGACATACCTTTTCGTGCTATTGGTTGAGAAACTATGTGGTGTCTGGGTGTGTGTGTGTGTGTGTGATGTGTGTATACTAGTGATGGACCGATATGCTTTTTTTCAGGGCCGACACAGATTATTAGTGATCATGGAGGCCGATAACCGATATTTGACGCCGATATTCATTTGTTGAAAAAGGCGTGAAATGGTGTCAAAATTTGGAAAAATAAATACTCCTAAACTTGACTTAGTTTAAATGCCTTAAAAACTTGAGTGATTTACATGTTAAAGCTTTTTTAGATCTTAGAAAATAGACAATTTAGTTTTCAAATTCTAACAATAAGAGCTCCCAGGCTCAGCTGCATGTCTTAAAACAAAACAAAATCTCTTTAAAATCTCCCAGGGCAAATAGTTTTCTATTTGTTGTGAGTTTTAGTATAGTGACCTTTATTAAAATTTCGGCAAAGTTTGTTGCCTTGCCTCCCTCTGCTCATGGGACCTCTTCTGTAGTGCATGTGACTCGAGGTGAAAAAGCAAACAGGCAGCTTACTGCTGATTGGCTGCAAATAATCGGCAAAATGCCAAATATCGGCGCTGATAATCGGCCCGGCCGATAATCGTTCTATCTCTAATGTATACAGTAGTTAGACACATCTCTCACACACGTTGATGACTGATGATTGAACATGATTGAACAGGACCGGGAGCTGATTAGCCCCTTTCCAGTTCCTCTGCTCATCATCGGTAGCAAGTATGACCTTTTTCAGGTAAAGCACGCACTAAAAATATTTGTCACCATAAGATGTTATTTGGGACAAAAAAAAAAAAAAAAAAACTTGTCCCTTTACAGGAATTGGCGTCGGACCAGAGGAAAGTGATTTGCAAGACGTTGCGTTTTGTTGCGCACTACCACGCCGCCTCGCTTATTGTAAGATGATGTGTCCCACTCACGACATCATAATCCATCCTGTGTCATGGTTCCTTTATTCTTCCTCTGTGGTTTTTATTGGTTGTCAGTTCAGCAGCATCAAGTCGGAGAGCCTCATGTCCAAGACCAAAAGCTTCTTCTCCCATCTGGCCTTCAACGTGGACACGGGGTAAGCGCAGCACGCAGAACCATCTTGTGCTAACAGCACCACACCACTCGACTGGGAAGTTAGTTTGGCGCAAAATGAAGAGTTACAAGCCAAGTTACAACTACAACAAAACAGCAAAAATACAATTTGAATGTGCTTCATTTTGCTCGTACGTTAGTCAGTTTTCTAATTCAAAATTGGAACTGTACCACTGAAGGACCGTTTGTGAATGTAGTTTATCGAGTCAAATTATTTTGTTTCTACTGCTAAAGTTCTCTGGATACATTAACGATATTGTTGTAGTTATTCATTTTGAGGTGTTAAAGTATCTACGTTTAAAACCTGAACGTGTTCAAAAAATAAAAGGAATATAATAAATAAATGTCATACAGTGTATTTCGATTAAGAGTGATATTTTGAACTAGATAGTATTCATTGTTATTATTGTTATAATATAATCTATTGTGTTGTCAATAAATATGTGAAGTAAAACTTTTTAGTTCACTAAAAAAATGAAGTGCAAAACGTGAATTTAACTTCTAAAAGCTTTGTAATTCATAAAGAAACGTTTGAAAGATAAAACAAAAACATCAGCAGAGAAAAATAAGGGTCGAGACAGTTTTGTCATATTTGTAATAATAAACGACGACAACCAAGAAAAAGTGATATAAAAATCTGAGTTGATTGTGCTGTTTGTAGGAAAACGGTGTCATGTGATTCTAGCAAGCCTCTCATCATTCCAGCAGGCTCCGACTCTTTCAGCCAAATCGGTGAGCACGGTGCCCCCTAGTGACCGATATTAGCCATGCACTTAAACATCAGTATACCACATGAAATACTATACAGTACTGTGAGCTATACATACTTTTTCGAGTTACATTTTTATATCTTTATGTGTAAACATGATAGGCTCTCCTCCCACGACGGACAAAGACATCACTTCTCTGCATGCCAAGAACCCCAAAGACCTTTGGAAGAAAGTCTACGAGCGAATCTTCCCTCCGGAGGTCGGCTTTCACTCGACGTCATATCGTAGAACAATTTTTTCATCCCCTTTTATTTTGATGTGTTCAGAATACCAGCAAGAATAAAGTAATAAAGGATCCAGCCAAGGACTTGCAGTACAGCGAGCCACAGATTGACGGCATGCGGGCGCAGAAAGACCAGGTAACGACACACATGCGATAATTTGCTTTACAATATATATATATATATATATATTTATGACACAATTATCCCGGAGTCACATGACGCTTACCTATGACTTCCTCTCACCTGCTCTTGCTGCTTTGTCATTGTATGAAGTCAGTGACCTATAGCAGCACTGGCAAAATTAAACCCGGATTCAGTTGTACAATTGTAGTAAAAGTAACATGAAAAAATTCATAAAAAAACAAAATAATCCATTCATCTCTTTTGTTTACTGTGAAATGAGAATTCATTCTAGCTACGCCTAAATAATCAACTTTTGCAGCAAACAGCTGCACAATAAAATAGCAAGTAGTGTATATAAAATGTAAGTCAAAAGTAATATTAATTACAACTATTAAGACAATAATCAATATAACATCATTGTTTGTGGGTACAAATGCTGCGACTCACCGGCGATCTGTTCAAGGTCTACCCTAGTTTTCTGAGTGAGTCCACCTTTAAAGGTTAAAATCGTATTTTCTGTCTGCAGGAGTTGGAAGAGTACAAGAAGAACGCTGCAAAGTCCTGGAAAGGCCTGCAACTGGACACGTAGCAACACCAACTGAAAGACTGACTGGATTACAGCATTTCTCATCTTTTTCGCAAGAGAAAATGCACTTATTTTTACTCAGAGGAATTACTGATAAATTGAAGGATTAAGCAAAAAAATGGATTAGTACAAAAAAAATTAAAATCATTATGTTCTGTTGTTGACCATAGTGTACAAAGAAAAAGGTGTCACATATCCTGGACGGTCTGTAGGCCTACCCCAGGGGTGGGCAAACTTTTTGATTGGCGGGGCCACAATGGGTTCTAAAATTTGACAGAGGGGCCGGACCAGGAACAGATGGATGGAGTGTTCCTCACCTCATCGGAGAAAAAAAATGCATTTAATTTGAAATGAAAGTGAACAAAAGCATTACAACAATATATGTCTTTGTATCACAGTATTAAGAAAATAAAACATGAACAAAGTTTATTCATTTAATTTTTTTCAAGTTTGCGGGCCGGATTAAAATTTTAATGGGCCGCATGTGGCCCCCGGGCCGTAGTTTGCCCACACCTGGCCTACCCTAATGATACATTTGATATCATAGAATTCCTAAATGCATTAATTCTCACTCTTATCTGATATTGGGTTAAAACTATTTAGTTTGTGTATAGATATTAATCGTCAGTCATGCACAGGCGCTTTTTTAATTTTTATTTTGAGCGGGGTTTGGTGTGCAGAGGGTGAACTGCAAGGACTGAAGCGGTTTAAAAGGAAGAAGAGACAGAAAACTTGAAAATGCCGCAGAGAATCAATGTATTTAATTACAGGCGCAATAAACGAGTGGCAATGTCAAAATTTGATGTCGTCTTTTATTAGAGCTCAAACAAGTTAAAATAAGATCGACAGAGTGGCCACCCCCACAGCTTCACAACTGTTTGCTGCCATCTAGTGGTTAATAGTGAAATTACACCACCCTGGGAGGCAGAATGAAGTAGTTAAACTACCAAAAAAAAAAAAAAAGTAAAATAAAA
This sequence comes from Idiotropiscis lumnitzeri, assembly GCF_059441095.1. Lineage (NCBI taxonomy): Eukaryota > Metazoa > Chordata > Actinopteri > Syngnathiformes > Syngnathidae > Idiotropiscis > Idiotropiscis lumnitzeri. The sequence continues at coordinate 11,495,673 of NC_142399.1, forward strand.
AAATAAATCAGCAGGACGACAACTGTGATATCCGCAATTACTGTAATAAGTCGTGTGTGTGTGTGTGTGTGTGTTTTGCAGAGCTGGGCACTTGAGCTTTTTTGCTGGTGAGTTGCGGCCTTATTCATAAAATTGTCGGCCCCCGACCCCGTTGCACCCCCTATTTATAGTGTCTGTCAAAAATAATCAGACATGTTGGCCTCAGCAGGTGTGGCCAAACCGACGTCAGTGCAGCACCAGTCTGTCTCGGATCTTGAAGGTGACAATGCCGAGCAGCAGGAGGGCGGGCAGGAAGGAGTAGAGCAGCACGAAGTCCATCGTGTAGCGCGACACCGCGCCGGGGTAGCCTTGGTCAATGATTTGGTCACCCTGCGTGATCAGGCATTGTCCCGGCAGAGGACTGGAGTGGTCTGCAAAAAACGACGCAGTGCCACTTGACCACACGAGCAATACTGGCTTCGGGGGTCAAATGTCAAACGAGAGCTTACTGCATGTGAAGTGAAGCCCTTGGAACTCGGTGACGATGAGCAGCTCGCAGCTGTACTTCTGGAACGTCAGGTAGCTTAGCCACTGGAACACCGTCGGCATCTGCAACGTGCTCCTGGTCACGCCAACAAATGTAAAAATGTTTCTTGTAAAAGGTGCCACGCCCTCGCAAACGACAGTTGTAAAACATTCAAGGCTCGAACGTTAGCGAATGCGTCACAACAATCTGAAGGCGCCGTGCAAAGAATAGCACGACACCAGAGACTGAACCATGAGAAATCGCTATGCATAGATCAGAAAAATTCTCCACACCAGAAAAACCTCTCACCCAAACTTAAATACCCAATAACACACACACACACACACATATGCACAAATCTATCCACCGTAGGAATCCGGATCCCACGAGGATCCCGGCGATGTTGAGCAGGGCCACTCCTGTGTTGACCATATTGGGGTCCTGGACCACGCCCAACAGGACCACCGTCAGCAGCTCGCCTGGAAGACACGCAACAAAGTTGAGACTTGCTCGACACAGGCTCGAGCCGAGTCGAGTGCACCTGTGATGTGAGGGACCATCACGGCCGCTGTGAAGCAGGCGAAGCGCCACGTCTCGGCGTGCATCCCCACCGTCCTGAAAGGAAAAAGAGTCGGTCGCACGGCAGGACGAAAGCGCACACACACACACACTTGGAAACGACCAAAAAAACAACAAAACAAAACAGTTTATGAAAGTCACTCTTCTTCCAATAACCACTTGATCATTCCTTCCTTCCATTCTTCGTTCCTCACGTTCACCCTCTCTTGCTTTCTTTTAGTCCACCCTTTCTTCCCCGTTCATTCCTTCCATCTTTAGTTGGTTTTAATCGAAGGTTGGGGTTTCAAATGTTTGTTTTTAAATTAGGGTTAAGATTGAGTTAGGGTTTTGAAGTAGGGCTCAAAACTTGGGTTATGGTTTCAAATTAGGGTTAGGATTTCAAAATTGGGTTTGAAAAGAGGATTAGGGTTTGAAATTGTTTTTTTTTTTAAAAATGGGTTAAGGCTTCAAGGTAGGGTTTTAACATAGGGTTCATATTTGAAGGTAGGGTTTTAAACTAAGGTTAATATTTCAAATTAGGGCTGGGGTTTCAAGTTAGGGTTTTAAACTACAGTTATGGTTTCAAAGTAGGGTTTAAACTAAGGTTATGGATTTCATGATAAGTTTTAAATTCAGTGTCAGGGTTTTGAAGTACGGTTTAAAACTAGGGTTAGGATGGGAAAGTAGGGTTTGAATTAAGGGTTAGGGTTTGGAATTACGGTTTTAAACTTGGGTTAGGGTTTGAAAATAATGATTTGAACAACAACTAGGATTTCAAAGTAGGGTGTCAAAAAAGGTTTCGGGTTATTCTTTTTCTACCTTCATTATCTCCATTTGCCTGCCTTTATTTTTGACCTTCCGTCCTTCTTTCCTTCCTTTCCCCCTCCTCCCCTAAGAGAAGTCCATTTCGCAAGTGTAAATCTGGTTTTGGTCCACCATGCGTGTGTGCACTGTGGAAGAACACATATGAGGACGGAAGTGACAGCAAAAAGTCTCGCAAGCGTGTTTCGGGTGCGGTGAGCGAGCGGCGTCGAGTACCAGTAGAGGAAGGAGGCGAAGAGCAGCACGCTGAGGACGCTGAAGGGCACGATGTGGAAGACGTAGGCCAGGAACATCTGCCACTTGCTGTACAAGCCGTCTTGACTCTCCTGGTCGCCGATGGCTCGCAGGGCGGGAACTGCAAGCAGCCGACACATCATCACATTCTTCTGATTATCCTTTTTCTTTTCGTTCCACACAAGGTGGAGTGCTGAGCGCACGGGCGCTTGTTATCTCCCCGATCCAAAGTTAGAGTCATGACGTCCTCCTGAGAATGTTTTGGTGCTCATGAAGCGCCTTTTATTGTCTCTTATCAGCCCGATCAGATTGTTAAAAAAAAAAAAAATGCTGAGTACATATTCCGAAGTGATGCAACGATTAAATATTAGTATGGCCTCAAATTTGGACTAAATATACAGTGTTAAAAATCTATCAAGTATGTATACATTAATACATTACAATACAACTTTATTTACATGTTAAAAATATAGATTAAAAAAATATATGTATTCTGTATTTCTATTTGATTTTTTTGTGCAGTTAAGTGAACCTACGTTGCTTACATGTAACTTTTTTTCATTTCGTTATCACTTTACATGACTACTTTTTTTTTTAAACATTTGAGCCATTTTATAGGCTAATAATCATTTGCTTGGAAGCCCAGTATTATATCGTCCCCCCAAAAAAAAAAAAAAAAAATACAACAAACACACACACATAGTATAGTGCTTAACTTTTGTTTTTTGGGGGGAAAACGCAACAACATACAATAAATAATTGTATTTTGCTATTGTTTTTTTTTTTTCCAAATCGGTCTGGCTAGCTTTCTTTCCCAGTGTTGTGCTGTGAGCATTTGAGGTTACTTCAGTTCACCCGGCCTGCCATAAAAAGCACACCGTGGCACAGTGAACACACACGCAGATCACGGCGTTAGAAATAGCAAGCGTCGGTTTGTAGTTGAAAAGCAAGCAAGGGTGGTCGCGGACCTCAGAAAAAACGTTTGACTTCCTATGTCGGCCACCTCCATATACGCGGGCAGTGATGATACAGAAGGGCCTGATAAATTCGGCCTTGCAGCAAGTGACTGTCACGGGGGAAAATAAAAACCAATAAGATTTAACTGATAATGCTGCCTTAAAAAGAAAACTCATAAATCATAGCAACGACTATTTTTTTTTTCTGCATGAATAATATGCATCTGTCTCTGAATTAGGCCAGCAGGTTTGTAGCGACCAATGCTATTTTTATATTGAATGCGCAGAAGTTTATTTGAATATATTTTCAATCGTCTTGTAAGGGTGTTTTTTTGGGGGGGGGGTTAGAAAATGAATGAATGCAAATTTTGGACTCCAGCAAGTGCAATGCTCCTTTAGATATAGTACTTTTTTTTTTTTTTAATATAAATACAATACAGCGGAGTGATTCAGTTTCAAATCGTGTGTCACTTTCAGTCATCTTTTTTGGAGCAATTCTCACCCGCCTATTGTTTTGTGCTACTTGTCTATCCAGGGGCTGTAACAATTGATCGGGAATATGGCCGCAGTGGATGCAGTTGTGGGTTTGGATGCTGACGTTACTCACAGAGGGCGACGGCGTTGAGCATTCCGGTGTAGGGCGAGGCGCCAATACACTGGTAGATGATGCCGATACGGTCCTGCACGGCGCCTTTTGCCACGTCGTCGTCCAAACGCATGACGAAGAAGGCCACAAAGAGGCCGTAAATCAGGTTCTGAGAGAGACGCATCAGGACCCCCATTCGGTCTCTGGACAGGTTACGCATGGTTCGCCTAAGGAAAATTGACATTTTTTCCCCAATATTTTATTATTTAAATTTTTGGTTATAGTTGTTCATATATATATATATATATATAGATATATATATACACATATGTGTTAACTATATATATAGTTTTTGTGTGACCTGAGGAGCACAGCCAGCTTGGCGGCGCCTGCAGGCGACTCTTTGCTCTTGAAGGGGACGGCGGCCTTGTGGCAAGAGCGCAAGCTCTGCTGCGTCCTGGCCAGCATGCGCCTGAAGATGGCCGACTTCTGGTAGGAGCAGGTGACGTCGTGCATGCGGCTGAAGGTGGCCGCCTCGCGCTCGCTGCTGTGCGTGTCCACCGACGTCAAGTCCACTGTTTTAGGAAAGCACGGTGCGTGATGGAGCGTTTACTTTTCCCTCACATGTAAGCGCGTGGGACATGTACCGTAGATGTCAAAGGGGTTGCAGTATTCCGGACACTCGTACCCACAGTGGCTGAAGAAGTCCACCATCTCGTTGGGTCGGCCGCAGAAAACTAACTCTCCGCGGCTCATCAGTGCAATTCTGCTGAACACCTGTAAATAAAAGACATAATCTAGAAAATGCAAAGGCATGAATCCAAGCAGGGATCTACTGGGACCAAAATTTGGTTCTTTCCAAACCTTTCCATGCAGGGGCTACGTGGCGATGGAACTTGCAACCTGAGACACTGTGGCCCAAGTGTATGGCCATTTTGCAAACATTTCCCATTATTTGAAGTGGCGTGTTTTTACCGTGAAGAGTTCGGAGCGTGGCTGGTGGATGGTGACGATGACAATGCGGTTCCGGCAGGCCAGCTGGGCCAGCAGAACCACGATCTGATTGGCTGTCATACTGTCCAGGCCCGTGGTGGGCTCGTCCAATAGGATCACCCCTGCAGATCATGACATCATGCCTGCTTGAAACTTGAAAAGTTGACCCAGCGCAGATAAGCACCCACTTATGACGTCATTGGTCTAATGAGGACAATTAAAAGATTGTCTCTCAAAGTGCAATTAAAAAGAGATTAATTCATTTTCTGCTTGATTGCAGAGGAAGCCAACAGGAACTCCTCACAATCTGTTTGTATGGGTGCGTGCGTGTGCATGTGCGTGTGGTCATTCTAATCCATTCTTAGCCTTTGTCCTCAGTGGAGTTGTGCAGACCTGATAAAACGAGCTCAAAGCGCTCTCCATTGTTCTCATTGTGCACTGATAACAGCAAACGTTACATTTTCCATCATTTTTCTTCTTGGTGTTCTCTGAGTTTTTTTTTTTTTTTTTTTGTGCTGCCATCCCCTCGGTGCAGACTTACTGGGGTCCTGAAGGAGCTGGCTGGCAATGGACACCCTCCTCCTCTCGCCTCCGGAGATTCCCGGGAAAACGCGGCCGCCAATCACACTGCGGGCCACGTGACTCAGACTCAGCTCGGCCATCACTGCTGACACCTTGAAACACGTTACATGCATCACACACCAACAATGGACCATATTCATTCTTGACACTTTTGATTCTATGATCTTATATGCTATGACACGTGTATTACTATGATATTACTGCATAATTACTATTGTATTAAATGTATGACCTTTTACTTTAGTGATACTACATGGCGCAGGGTAATCTGTTTTTGCACTTATTAATGGACATAATTACTCGCAAGATACTGAACCCCCAATTGCTTGTGATGCTGCGTCATAAGGTGCTGAATGCAAAGTCAATGCGAAGTGCTCTGAGTGCCTTGATACAGAAGGTGCAAAAGCTCTATACAAGTCAAAGACCATTGTCCATGATTCCATTATCTAACACTGCTCCTCACGAGGGTCGTGGGCATACTAGAGCCTATCCCAGCTGTCCACGGGCAGTAGGCGGGGCACACCCGGAACTGGTCGTCAGCCAATCGCAATCGTGGGGCACACATAGACGAACAATCATGCGTGCTCACACTCATATATAGGGGGCAATTTAGAGTGTTCGATTACCCTACAATGCATGTTTTTGGGAATGTGGGAGGAAACCGGAGTACCTGGAGAAAACCCATGTAGGCACGGCGGGGACATGCAAACTCCACACTGGAGATTAGAACCCTCGAGCGCCACACTGTAAATATTACTATTGTTTTAATACACAAAATATTGCTGATCAATCGTAATTTTATACTTAATGTGTTTTATGTATGTACATGCCGTTTTTCTTTTTGAAATGAAGGAATTATTGTTCGTTATTTGATGAGCTCCCTGTGATTAGGTGGCAACCAGTCCAGGGTGTATCCCGTCTACTGCATGAAGACAGCTGGGATAGGCTCCAGCACGCCTGCGACCCTTGGAAGGAGAAGCGGCTCTGATAATGGACAGATATTTGATGAGCATTTCTTCTTTTCAATAAAAAATAAATATGGAAAATGTGCATGCATTTGGTCCTACCTTGTTTTGGATGGTCTTGGCCGAGTGCTTTCTGAGCGCCAGTTGGGCTGTGTAGGTCAAAGTCTCCTCCACGGTCAGATAACTTAGCAGGTTGTCGCTCTGGTAGAAGAAACAAAGCAAGTAGAATATTTTGCCTACATTTGTACATTTTTGGGCTCTACGTCGATGCTCTCTGTGTTGGTGATATGGTGAAGACTCTGTTGATACAACACCACAATCCATATAACAACAACAGTGCGTACTTACTTGCATTGGGCACGTTTGTGGAGAAGAAGAAAGAAGAAGGAGACGAATAAGACCATAATAAGCCCATAAGAAGGATTTGAAAAGTAAATGAGCCAGCTAATGATGTGATGTTTAAATAAACCCTCCCGCAGCGGCGTGCATGCACGGACAATTTATTTATTTTTTTGATGCAGGTGGAATGGGGTCAGGGGCCGAAAAATTTTTATGATTAAGGCTGGAGAGTCGAGGCCGGAACGATACCGAGATAGCAACTTCACGGCAGGGGATTGACCGGCAAAAGAAATTGTGTCAAGTGCCCAAATATCAGATTATTCAATATAATCTTCAATAGACTATCCAAATAGTAACATTTCTTATAGCTGCAGTCCAGTGAAAACTGTGTTGCTTTACTGCGGTTAAGACTACATTGATGCGTGTGTAGAAACTTGACAATCCACACTGAAGACAATTAGACACACACAGGGACCGCTTGAACCTCCAGTCTGCCTCAATTAACACGCGGTCCAATTGCTTTCCTGGGTAGAGTCTCTCATGTGAATGACTTTAATATCAGGTGCTCATATCAGCTCCTCATCTGCAGCTTAGCAGCCACAGTTAATGACAAGGCTTAGCGTGGACGGAGACGTGTGTGTGCGTGTGTTATCAGCCAGTGGGTAGATAACTAGAAAGGGGCTATTGGAAGCCACTGTTTTTAATTCCAGTTTTGGATACACTTGAGCACCTCTCACTGATGGATTAGAAGCATGAGGAGGCCATGGAGGAGCAAAAAAAAAAAAAGTTCACTGAAGTACTGACAAAAACCTTTGGCGAGACTTTCTTCCTGGAGTTTGCAACACAAATAGCGACTGTGTGTCTGTCATGTCACCTGCAGCACGTATGAGAAGCAGTCCTGGTATTCGTTCCTTGCCAATTTCCTGCCGTTGACGAAGACTTCGCCCGACAGCCTTCCAGAGTTGCCGATTCTTCCCGAGATGGCGTCCAACAACGTTGTCTTTCCGGAACCTGTATAATAAGAATAGATATCTGTTTAGGATTGCATTTATTGACCCCCTGTGCCAAAATGACACCATCCGAAGTGGGGGAATTATTGAAGTGCCCCACAAGATCCAGAATATGGCACTTGTGTGAAAAGTCTTTTGCATTCATCAAAAATAAAACTGTCTGATGATATGGTATTGTAATCATAAAATAAGTATTGTAGAATTTTGTAGCAGTTTGGGCTTTGGTTTCCCTTGTCCTTTCGGTCTTATGTGAGGGCAGCAGAGCAGGATGCCAATTTTTTTTTTCATTTGGTTTTGAGGCACCACAAATTCTGCCTGGCAACAAGTTGCACCAGGATCCAAGGTGGAAACCGACCTGAGTTGCCCAGGATGCCCATAATCTGCCCGCTGTCCACATGGAAGGAGACGTCGCTGAGGATCTGCCGAGTCCGTCGCTTCCTGTATGAGGGCAAGTCCCACCAGGGGCCAATGCGCTCGCTGAAAGGAAACAAGAGACCTCAAATCCTTCAAAGATGAACAACAAAATGGTTAGAATTTAAGAGTTGGAGAAGTGTAGTTAAAATGAGAGCAGCCCTGATATGGATTTCTTTTTTTTAGGTCAATGCCAACTCTGATTTGGCAGAACAATATTCCGATGTCCTAATCTAAGTCCATAGTGACTAAAACAACTTTTTTTCTGCATCAAAGATGTGAATTACAGGCAGAATCTTGGACTGTTTTACAAGACTTTGTTTAATTTTACAGCAGAGAAGAATTTTCAAAAACCTGCAAAAAAAGAAATTTGGCTTCCGATTTAGGCCACACATGTAGGCAGTACGTAAACAGCTTATTGGAACGTATTTTGGTGCTCAGCACAAGCCGAGCGCAAAGCACTGTCTAACTCTGCGCATGGGTGCCGTTTTCTTTCTTTTGGTATTTGGGCAAACATGCGCACTTACAAACGGGCATTTACGCCATTGTGCGCGTGAACACTGACGACTTGATTGAGTTTCTCTCATTCCCTGCACCTGCACGAAAATCAAGATGCGCCTAGTTTTTACGCCCGAGCACATGTGCGCTGTCAAGAAAAATAGCGCCTATTGAGTCAAGTTTCTGTTAAACAAGATTTTTGCACGACGCCCCTTGATGTAAACTCACAATTCTTGTACTCCATTCCTTTCTTTGCCATGGAGGGATGGCTTCAGAATAAAAATCAGAGATGCCTTTCTCACATCAAAACATAATCTTTGACATGTGACAGAGTTGCATTTGTGATAAATACCATATACAGTCTGGAGAAAGAGTTCAATTGAAACTGGGAGACAATTTTAACATCCACAATGCACACAAAGAATACACAAATATAAAACTCATCATCAAAAATCTATGCTTTCAGATATTATGCTTGTGTGGGCATATGAGAAGAATATACATAGAATAATGTTCTGTCTTTTACTTATGAACTGCTTCATATTGGCCATTAATTGGTAAACTCCAGACAATTTGTAACATTTGCAAAAGAATCATCAGATATACCCGGCCAGTTGCTTTTTTGTTGGGCCCTAGTGAGACCCAAAGTTAGAGTCGGACAAGCAAAATAAAGGTTACAGCAAGGTTAGGACTAGAGACCTCAACTCTGTGTCAGACAACCACAATTTGGGCGACATGGGGTTAACACCGGGGTTGAGACAAGTGGAACCGGGCTTCGTACTGGACTCCGGTTTCAAGTGTGCTCACCTGACTGTGTAGGTAATTTTGCTGACACTGAGGCAGCATTGAGCCTCAGCCGACTCGTCTCCGCCGTCCTTCTCGGCCTCCGACACAAACTTGAAGGACTCTTTGGCCTCGCTGTCCTGGCCGAGACGCTCCAGCTGCACCGAGTACCGTTCGCTCATCTTCAACCTGCTTCCACATAAGACCCCAGCTCCTTGCACACTGACAGGACAGAGTCATAAACAAGCTACTGGGGCATGTGGGCCTTATCTCAGGGAACTTTGATCCAGACTCGTATAAATTATGCGGGGAGTGTCCTGTAAGGCGGAACGGATCAGCTGAAGGTGACGGGACATAATTTTGTAGGAGACTTTTCCTGGACGGGACACAGGGACGTAAGGAGACGGTGAAATCCTTCAGAGTGGAAAAAAGGTCATCAAGAAGCAGGGGGGCGGAGGAGAGGGGTGCGTTGACCATCGGACTGGACAAACATCAACTCACGTATTGCGTCATCATGGACACAAATAGTAGCTTCACTCACGCCAACGGCTCCTCGCAGGTCAGTCATGGACGCTAATTGGGGGAGTTTTAAAACGGGTTCACTACTGCATGGATTTGATTGATGAATGATCGTTCGCGTTAGATAACTAGAGTAGGGTTGGAAGCAGAGTAGAACAAACATCATCAGACTCTCAGTACAGAAAACTATATCTTATTCTCTCAAATACATGCAGAACAAATCAAAAGTTTAAAAAAAGGAACCCAAAAATATTTTATAATATTAATTTTGTCCTGAAATATTAAAAAAAAAAAAAAACATCTAGCTGTAATATTTTTTTTCTAAATTTTTCCTATTACAAACAAATAATGGTTCTAATAAAGTGTGTGCTGCGTTTGAGCGTGTTTCATGCTATTATGAGCGGTGTGCTCCATTCGAGTGTTCGGCCACATCATTAGGTACCACTTCTGGGAACATTTCTCCAGCATGAATCGTTTGCAAATGAATGGCTTTACTTTAACAATGCTCCATTTTAATCTGATGTTTTTTGCTGTGTCTAGCAAGGCATATGTAACTCAGCGTGGACGTCTTCCAAAAGTAATCATGTCAAAAATCTAGAAACAATAATAAGATAGCACACAACTGAGCCACATACATCATCTGCCAGGATGGCCGAGTGGTCTAAGGCGCCGCGTTCCGGACCCAGTCTCCCCAGGAGGCCTGGGTTCGAATCTCGTGGCTGCCAGGATGGCCGAGTGGTCTAAGGCGCCGCGTTCCGGACCCAGTCTCCCCAGGAGGCCTGGGTTCGAATCTCGTGGCTGCCAGGATGGCCGAGTGGTCTAAGGCGCCGCGTTCCGGACCCAGTCTCCCCAGGAGGCCTGGGTTAGAATCTCGTGGCTGCCAGGATGGCCGAGTGGTCTAAGGCGCCGCGTTCAGGACCCAGTCTCCCCAGGAGGCCTGGGTTCGAATCTCGAATTTCCCCATTGTGGGACTAATAAAGGCATTATTATTATTATTATCTGAAGCACTTCAAAATCAACAGTAAGAAAATCTAAACAATAAAAAGTATACTGAACACTGACCAGAGATATTTTGCTCCGACCATCCAATTAGAAGGCAGAAAAATCCTGACGTCATTTAGGACGAGATGACAAATTAGACTGGTTTGCAAATGAAGTTGATGTTACATCACCCAGCACAACTGATTGTGAAGGCCCTGGGCAGATTACACAAACATCGCAACACACTGAGGCTGAAATCTGATTGGACAAAAATATCTAACTTCCACATCCACGTCATGGCAGCAGAACCGCCAAGAAAACCGCTACAATATGAAGCCAACACACTGTTGGGATACATGAATACAATTTGATTCAACAAATATTCTAATTGAGGCGGTAAATGTCTTGCATTGCAGCTGCACACGGACACTCAGTTGTTCTCATCCGAGGAGGACAGCAGCCTCTACTTTACGTACAGCGGTGACTGCAACCAGCTCGAAGTCAATAACCTGAACTATGAGGTGACAAATTCAACATGTCCATCACACAAATGTATGCTTGCCTCCTCCACCTGCGCCTCCAAGCAAGGGCGTGTGTGTGCATAAACGCTAGGTGGACACAGTGGCGCAGATTCCCTGGTACGAGAGGCTGTCAGAGTTCAAGCTGCCATGGGAGGTAAAAGGCGACAAACAGACCGCCATCAACAAGCTAAGCCTGCGTGTCCGCAGCGGGCAGATGCTGGCCGTCATTGGAAGCTCCGGTAAAACTGCAAAATCTACATTAAACAAACCTTCATTGGTAAAATGGGACAACATTAAACACATTAACAGAAGACTCGAAATCATTCCAAACATTAAAAAGTGAAGAAATTATAGAATAAAAATGTATCTATGAAAGACTAAGTCCCCAAAGTTGCGAGAAAAACGACCCATGATTCCCTTGTTTATGGTTGTTTGTATCAACATAGCTCAAACGGCACTATCAAACGGGCTGTTTTAGCAGATCGGTTTTATACGTCACTAAGCTCACCTTTTTTGGTTTTAGAGAAAGCTGGGCACTTGACCCTTTTTTGCCAGTCAATCCCCCGCCCTCCGGTCACAATCAGGGTTGTCTTCTGGCCTCGACCCTCCGGCCTTATTCATCAAACTTGTCGGGCCCTGACCCCTGTTCCTCCCCCGAAAAAAACCCCCGCCACCGTGGGAGAGATGCTAACCGCAGAGGTTTATTTAAAGATCATTGCTTATTGAAGTAGAGACGTGAGACAGCAGCGTGCGTTCAAGCATGCCTGTATTACCTTACGTAACCCACGCCTCCCAACTGCTACCGGGGCATACCATTACAAGAGGGGGTAGGGGGGGGGGGCAATATTACATTCATTATAACAATAATTCACTGGCTCATTTACTATTCAGATCCGCTTATCTTATTATGAGCTTATTATGGTGGGAAGTGTTTCGTCAAACGGTTTGACTTCCCTGCGTTTCTCTGTCTGTTTGTTTGTGTCCTCCTCATCCTCCTCCTTCTTATTCATCTCCTTATTCCTCGATTTATTCTTCTTCTTTCTTCTTCTCCACGAAAGTATGCAAGTAAGTACACACAATTAGTTAAAAAAAAATCAGTTCCAACTGTAATTTTTTTCCTTACCTTTTTCGGAGTAGTAAGATCAAAGTGTTCCCAAACCGGGGAACACGTTCTCTTCCTTAATGGCTCCCTAACTGTGATGAGTGATAACAGTAATCGACAAGCGAATTAAAAACTTCTCACAAAACTTACCTACAAACTCAGAAAACTTGGAAAAACAAGAAACTTCCATGGCGTTTCTTTGCTGCTTAAATCAGAAACTGAACTTTGTGAGCAATTTCCTTAACCGGTCACGTGGTACGGTCGGTTTTTAGACTTCGACTGTCACCAAATACGTCACTGGATAATTTTCTTGGTGCGCTTCAAATACTCGCTCCCAGTTAACTCGGTACACTGACACATCACTACCATTGAGTGATTCTTATACCAGTATCAGAATTTAAAAATCTATTTTAAAGCTGACTGGCAGCCACTGTAAAGCCTTAAGGACTGGAGTAATATGCTGTGCTCTGTTTGGACTAGTCAGAACCCAAGCTGCAGCTGTTTGATGCTCTTTTGAGGTCAAATCTGGACACTAGGACTACCATAACCATTACTCATGATAAATGTGTGGTTGCACTGTTGCAGGCTGTGGCAAAACGTCGCTGCTGGACATCATCACGTGTCGTGACGAGGGAGGCGGCGTAACATCCGGCCAGATTCTGATCAATGGTCACCCCAACACAGCTCAGCTAGTAAAGAAGAGCATCGCGCATGTGCGCCAGGATGACCGCCTCCTTCCTCACCTCACCGTGCGCGAGACCCTCGCCTTCGTGGCCAAACTCAGGCTGCCTACACATTTCACGCAGGCCCAACGGGACCAGAGGGTAAGGCCCAGTCGACCAGTGTCTGTGCTTGTGTGAAGCACATTGAGTTGGCTTGTTTATGAAATGTGTTACATAAATAAAGCTGCCTTGCCTTGCTTAAAAAGTATTGTGAATTCTGATCTGATAGCTCTATCAAGTTTCCAAAAGGTTGTTCCGCTGTAGGTAGTCTTGACACATTTTGACTATGGTCTACACAAGACAGAAACTACAAGTGGGTGTAGTTTCAGAAACCGATTCCCAAGTGGTTCGTCTGGTACACTTGACAACATTCATTCTTATTTATAACTGCACACATTGGTTCTTTTATCTTCAGACAATGAAGAAGGCAAAATACTGCCGCAAGAACCAACGAGTGTAACTTTTGACAATGGCTCATCCAAGTCCGACTTGTTCTAGTAGAGGCTTGTGTTCCTAAAACGGGCTCCAGAGTAGTTAGTCTGGTGGTCTAGACCACTTCTGACAATCGTCCATCCCAGCGGTAGTGGGTAAGGTTCCAAAAGCCCTTCCTGAGCGACTTGTCTGACACCATTGACTTTTGGCAATGGTAAATTCAAACCAAGGTCTGACCAGGTCAGGTAGTTGTGAAATGATCTGAAAAGTTCCAGTGTAAGTCCACCTGACAACAGGTCCATTCAGGTCTAATCAGGTTTTGGCCATGTTCCCCACTTAGGTGGATGACGTCATCGCTGAGCTGCGACTGCGACAGTGTGCCCACACCAGGGTGGGAAATGACTACATAAGGGGGGTTTCGGGAGGTGAGCGGAGGCGGGTTAGCATCGCAGTCCAACTCCTATGGAACCCAGGTAAGAGAACCGTCTGGACCTGCTTGAGCTATTAGAGTCATCCCCAAGCTAACCATTTAAGCTTCCAGGTATTTTGATTCTGGACGAGCCCACATCAGGTTTGGACAGCTTCACGGCCCATAACCTGGTCATCACGCTGTCCCGCTTGGCCAGGGGGAACCGTCTGGTTCTGCTGTCGGTCCATCAGCCTCGCTCAGACATCTTTCAGCTCTTTGACCTGGTGGTTTTACTGTCGTCAGGCTCGGCCGTGTACTGTGGTGCCGCCCGGGACATGGTACCGTACTTCACTGCGCTCGGTCACCCATGCCCGCGGTACTGCAACCCGTCTGACTTCTATGGTAGGACCTTGAGGGATCCCAGCCGTGTAACCACGTAGTACATCTCTGACAAGTTCCTTGTGTTTGTGCGCTAGTGGACCTGATCAGTATAGACCGTCGTAGTCCAGAGCAAGAGGCCCAGTGTCTGGAGCGGGCCCGGGTGTTGGCAGAGCAGTTTTCGGAAAAGGTCCAGGACACGGAAGACCACATGTGGAAGAGCGGCACAGTCCAGACGCACTCTGAGAGGTTGCTTCGTACTTAGCATGTTAGCATTTTATCAACCTTCATTTAAAAATCATACCTAACTACAGGAGAAGATAAAATATCCTTATCTCACAGCCTTAACATATTGTATCCTGGTTATCTTGTAATATTGCCTGCTGATAGAAGAAGAGAAAAGATCCTAAAATATCTGCCTGAGTGCATTCCACACTGAAGTTGCTATTTAGCTAGTTTGTGAACATAGCATGTGATTTAACGCTCAGATATGACCAACTTTCACTAGGAATAGAACATGACTAGAGTAAAATCCAGATCGATCCGCCTTGGCACTCTCTAAACAGGTTGTTATCTTGCTATTTGCCTACTGTTCTGTTAGCATTTCATTAACTCTTTAAAAATAGTACCATGACTGAAAAATCTCAAATTTGCCTTTCGTGTCCCGGTCTTTGTTTTTCAGCATGCTAACAGTTACCATTTGCTCAAATCTCATTTGAAATTGTACTCAACTGCAGGGCAAAATCCACAAAGATCTGCTTTTATGATTGTGTTGCTCTCTTGCGCTATGTTAGCATACCAAATGCTAACATGTTGAATTATAGAATTTGATCAACAAACATTACAAATCATGCCCGATTGTAGGATGAGACATGAAATTCCTAAAAATCTGGAACACCACCCTACTCTGTACTGGTATCTTGCTCTTAGGTTGCTATCGTGAAGTATGTTAGCATTCCAGTTGCAAACACGGCAGATGTGAACATTTCATAAACAACAAATAAAAGATGGGTTTCGCTTCCCCTTTTGCAGCAGCTCCCCACAGCCCGACAATGCAGAAGACAACCAAGTCGTCATTTCCAAGGAGAGAGACCAACTACCGGGCCGGCTCCAGCAGTTTGCCATCCTCATCAGGTCAGACTATGAAAAACGCTCCAAGCAAAACAAGGCCTTGTGGCACCGACAATCTCCTCCGCCGCCAGGCGCCACATGTACAACGACTACCGAGACCTGGTCACCCTGCTGGTCCACGGCCTGGAGGCCCTGCTCATGTCCCTGCTGGTAGGCTTCCTGTACTACGGCGCCGGGGAGCAGCCTCTGTCCATTCAAGACACTGTGGCCCTGCTCTACATGATCGGAGCGCTCACCCCCTTCGCTGTGGTGCTGGACGTCATAGCAAAATGTGAGAGTCCTTTCGTATCAAATGCCCAATCAAATTTACAGTTCAAGGTCATTCGTTCCTCTGGAGAGTCATATAAGTTATCAAAGATGATGGACTTTACTTGACATTTGGTCACAAGATGGTAAAGTTGATCAAGTGTACAGATAATGACTTGAGAAGCCAGCATGTCTTGACCAAAGTCCACTATCAACTCTCTGGGCACTTTATTAGGAATGCCAGCAAAGCCATTATAAGGAGAATGTTGGCGCTACGTGAAGTCTAACATGTTTCAAGTTCTGAGCAAATGTTTTTTGTAGGTCACGCAGAGAGAGCCATGCTTTACCACGAGCTAGAAGATGGCATGTACTCGGTAACCTCCTACTTCTTTGCCAAGGTACAGCACACAAAAAGACCACGAGGGGGCAGCCTTGCTCCACGTAGGACTTAAAGCGTGTCTGCACTCTGCCTTTACGATCCCGCGACAGTAAAACATTCGATCAGATTAGTTGAGCTGGGAAGCATAATATTTCATGTGTTCAGAAAACAAAAAATACATCAAATTTTACAAACAAGAAGCGTGCAGTTGCTTTGATTCAACTTGTGCAAACCCGGTCCACTTGACAAAGGGAAAGAAAACTTTTATCAACTTCATTGGTATTTTTTCAATTGATTAAAAATGACCTGGGCAGTTATACCATTAGGCCAACGAAATAGCAAGACAGCAACTTGTGTACAGAAAGGCAGATCGATGAAGGATATCCCTAATGCCACATGGTCGTAAAATGCTAACTGCTATTTGTAATGACTTGATCAAATGCTAGCATGTTGGTACGCCACCATGTGACAACCGACCTGACCTGAGTACAGAAAATGCTGAGGCAAATCGATAGTGGACACCCTCAAACTTTTTTCTTGTATTTTTCCAAATATTCTGGGATAGAATGATAACATATAACAAGATAGTAACTTGGGTAGAGAAAGTGAATGGATTTTGCATTCTGCTCTGCAGTTAGCGACTAAAGTGTTTCCAATTGAAAGGGATGAAATGCCCAAATGTGTCGGTAGGTGCTGGGGGAGTTACCCGAGCACTGTGTGTTCACCCTGGTGTACGCTCTGCCCATCTACTGGCTGGCGGGTCTGAACGAGGCCCCAGACCGCTTCCTGCTCAACTTCCTGCTGGTGTGGCTGATGGTGTACTGCAGCCGTGCCATGGCGCTCTTCGTGGCCGCCGCGCTGCCCACCCTACAGACCTCAGCCTTCATGGGCAACGCGCTCTTCACTGTCTTCTATCTGACCGGGGGCTTCGTCATCAGCATGGAGAACATGTGGCTGGGTGAGCCGACACGCCGAGCCGGGATGGTGCGAGTGGGTTGGATGGATGACGTTTGAAAATAAAACTACTTTTTTTCCCCCCATGTATCGTAGTGGCATCGTGGCTCTCTCACGCCTCCTTCATGCGTTGGGGCTTCCAGGGGCTTCTGCTGGTGCAGTTCAGAGGAAATATATACCCCGTCACTATTGGCAATTTCACCCTGGATGTGGATGGAATATATGTAAGTGCAATATATTTGCAAAAAAACAAAGAAATAAAACATGTGTGTGTGTATTTATATATATATATATATATATACATATAGATATGTGCGTACTAAAGATAGGTACGTTGCAAAAGGGTGAATGAACTTTAACTTAACCTCCCTAAAATGACGTCATCAAAGTCTATGCTTGTCTAAGCCATAACCCGTGAGCGCTTAAAGTGTCGGTGTGTGTGTGTGTGTGCATTCAGGTGGTGGAGGTGATGAACATGAACCAGTATCCTCTGTACTCGTGCTACCTGGTGCTACTGGCAGTGTGCTTTTCATTCATGGTGCTCTACTACATCTGCCTCAAATTCATCAAGCAGAAGTCCAGTCAGGACTGGTGAATGTGAACCTGTCCTGTCTTGTAAGGGTTTCTTCCCCACCAGGGAACTCCCAGATCGCTCAGAGAATTTCTTCCATGACGTGCTTTGTTCACCCTGTACTGTTCCAACCTGGAGTGCACGCAGGTGCATCTCTTCCCTCTCAGGGATCCCCACTCCTTGTTTCTTTCTCTGTCGTTTGAATTCCAACCCCCGTAGCTCTTCATATGATTATCCTTTTCATTGAAAAGATCTTCGCATCCCCATCCCCATCATCATCATCATCAGTATCAGCATCATCACCACCACAGCTGGTAAGGTTAAACACAAAATAAAGTTTGACGCCACACAACCCACCTGTGGAAAAAAATGACAAGTTATGCTCTTGATAAAGGAAACAAACTACGGTAGGAATTGTATCAGCGATTACCTTTTTTTTGCTTAAGTGGAAACGCATGTTGGGAGTTCCACAGTCTGCCGCTGGATGGCAGCAGAGCCCCGCAGTAATTCGAAGTAACGGGAGGCACGTTGGTTTCATTTTTTTGTATGGATGAAAGGTTATTAAGCGTAATAATAGATGTACTGTATGTGTGTGTGTGTTTGTGTGTCAGTATAAAAATCACTGAAAGGCCTTGAAGATAATCCATAAAAAAAATACAGATTTTGGACTTGAACAGTATATTGAATGTTGTATACGTTTTATTTTTTTAATTGACATGTAAAAGTACTGGATATAAATGTACGTTTAATTGTTAAAGCATTAAGTCAAATCACGACTTATGTGTTTCTGTGAGTTAACGTCACTTAAAAATGGAATTAATTTCGTAGTTGTAAGTAGAATTACACTGCCCCACAAATGTATACTATTTTTTCTTTCAATCAGAGATGCAAGTAAACTTTTCTAATTGTTTAGCACTGATTCCGAATCTGCACTCGTTTTTTTTCTCTAGCACATCAGGTTTTCATAATATACTAATTATAGTCATATATTTAGTACTATTTATGAACTTAGGGTTAGATTCTGCATTGTCCGAGCTAGAAATGACAACGCATGGTAAAATCCGTATTGCTCAAGCTTTTATAATTTGCTGTTGACCAGCAGAATGATTGCATTTGATCGTTTTTTTTATTTTTAAAAGAGACAGGTTTAGAAAATTTAAAATCTAATTGTGCGTCGGAAATTATATTGAGTAATTTTAAATGCAAAGTCATGATGCACAGTAACTATTACATTTTACAAACAGTTTGATTATGTTTAGTTTTGATTACAAAGATTTAAAACACCGGTTGATGAAGTGAGCTTTTAAGAGGAATACAATTCCCAGATGACTGTTCGACCTTCTTCTTCCGACAAACTTGTGTAAGTCAATACATTTAAAATCAACCCCAAATCCTCAAATATTAAAAAAAAAAAAAGTTCTCATATCGTTTTTATTTAATTTTGTTAATGTATTTGTTTTTTTCAATTTGAATTACTTATTTTTTGTTTACTGAATTAACCCCACTACCCAGCACTGATGACTCCACATGTGAATTCCTAACATCATTTATTTGCATAAATACCTCTGTACAGTCATCACAGTCATATTGATAGCAGAGGACAAGATAGTGGAACACAACTTACATCATGTATATAATAAAAAAATGGAGGGATGGGGTTACAGCTTTATTCGTTGACGCCTTGAGCTTTGACGGTCCTCTCTTTTAGTTTGTCAGCGTAGAACTTGAACGATTCCTGCAGAAGAAGAAAAACAGGTTGGCATGAAACCCAAAATGGCGCTTAGGTGCTGTGGCGTTGGGTGGGGGCGGTCGGGTTTTGTGAAAGTGTGGACCCTCCTGGGAGTGTTTAAATAGCTAGCATGCTCCAAACAGGTTGTCTCGGTTCAGCTTTAAATCCCCATTAATGCACAAAGAAGGGATTTGACACACACACGCGCGCACACACCCACGACACACTGAAGACCTGCTCGTAGTGAATTAATCTGCGTTTTTTTATCCACACTAGGTGTTGTTGTATATGTGTGTTTTGTTCTTGATTGGCTAGCTAAAGGCTTTGTGGAAAGTGCAGCAGCACCTAGACTTGAAGATAATTTGTTCCAAAGGGTGCATCAATATACCACACTGAAATTAATTGAAATACCCTTCAACATTTTTTCCATCGGGTGAATCTAACTATCGACCTCTATGGGCAAAGGCCAAACGCTCAATAACTACTTGTCCTTGGTTATGCCAATGTTTCTCCAATCTCTCCGTGAATAACGCAAGAATCTTAAAAAACTAAAATCTGACATATGTAGAGGGTGTGCATTTCTAAAGCTTCCATACAATTAAATGCCAATTATTGGGCCTTGGTGGTGGTCTGCGAGTGTCGTTCGACAGCATTCACGTCTGCCTGTTTCGTGAAGGCCGAGCATCACTTCACTTTCCTGACGAATGTTAAATAATGCAAGAGCCTCTTTTACCTTCATCCCGCAGGTGAGTCAGGCTGCTGGCGCACCTACCTCCAGGGGCCTCAGCAGCAACCCGCTAAGTGTGTATAAACAAAACGTGTGTGTGTGTTTCCCTAAAATAGGCCCACACGACTTACATAATGCGTCAAGTGCTAAAAGGCTCCAAAGTAGCAGAAATATCCAGACAGCACTCATTGATACCATCTCACAGGCACCATATTGCGTGGTTTGCAAAGTCAATGTGTTAAAAGGACAACACACCCTCACTATACTGCAAACACTTCATCTCATTTTATAAAGCACAAGTAGTTAAGATTCCCGTATCGTTTGGAAGTCAAATTACGGCATTCAATATTTAATCAATTTCAAAATGTTTCAACACTGTGAAACTGATAATAACACAAATATCGGGTGTACAGTGTTCCCTCGTCACGTCACACTTTGCGGCTTCAGCGCTTCGCGGGTTTTTCCAAAATGTTTGGTTCCCGACCAATGAGCACAAGCGGATACATCCCATGATCTAATTGGCTGCGATGACCCAGCATCTTCCATTTTCGTTCATCAAACGTTTAAGCATGGGTGTTTTGAAGTGTGTCACCCACCTTAAAGACGGCACTGCTGTTCAAATAACATATTTCAAATGGATTTTTGTTGTTATGCAACTTCAAGCACGCTATGCAGAATTCCTGTATATGTAGCACATTTGAATCATTTCAACCTTTTTGAATTCATATTAATTAATTACGTATTTAAATTAGGGCTGTCAAAATCAGCGTTTTAATGGGCGGTAATTAATTGAGCTAAAATATATATATATATATATATATATATATATATATACACACACACACATATATATATATATATATATATACACACACATATAAGATAAGATAAGATAAGATGTCCTTTATTAGTCCCACAATGGGGAAATTTGTATATATATATGTATGTATATATATATGTATATTTTTTTTTAATGGGTTCCTGTCAAGGGAGAATCACATCAAATGTGGGAGTGACCCACGGCATGACAAGTAGGAAATTTAGAGCTCACAAATAGCAGACGCTTTCAGACCAGAACACGTAAACGGCAGGCGAAGAGGTTCGATGTCAAACGTATCTTTCATCTCATCAATAATATTTGCACCACAGAGTTTTGAGATCTACACAATGATAGGTCTCAAAATTATATATTTTAATCAATTTAGCTCTGCTAAGCGACAATGATTTTATTGACATAATCTTTACGTACAAAGAACATGTACTTTTGTACAAAATGTTAAGCATTTTTGGGTTTAAAAAAATGCATTTTCAAATGCAGAATTTCACAAATCCCAAATTATACTTGACGGCAAGTAGTACAGTACCTTCTTGCCTTACTTGAACCATTTTGAAAAAGGACCGCCTCCCTCACAAAACGTTTTGTCGTTCCTGTCCTTGCATTATTACAATAATAGCTTGTATTGTTTTTAATGGTTTAAATAACATTTCTGTCATGTTTGTAAATCTCACTGAACATTATGGAGAAAATCGCAAATTAAATAAAAATCACAATATCTGTGAGAAAAATTGCCTGAAAATTTTCTCCTAAAATTTTTCAGCCCTAGCGGACGCATACATGTGGAATTGTAGAAATGAAAGAAAAGCAGGTTGGCCCTCTGGGTGGGGAATTCAAACAAAAAAACAATACAGATGGAACAATAAATAACACAGGAAGTGATTTGCACTCATGGCGAGAAGGAATTCTAAGTTCACCTCAGCTATTCAAGTTTAATTACCATCACAACCTAAAGCATGCGTTTGTTGTATAAACTTAAGTATAATTGCAATTAATTACGATTGATTAATGAATTAATTTTAAGCTGTGATTAACTCGATTCAAATGGTTAATTGTTTGACAGCCCAAATTTAAATGTATTATTAGAATTAATCATAAATAAATACTTAAAATATTTTTTTCCCCTCTAAAATTTTCATCAAATAAATGCAACTTTGTGCACCGATGGGTGTTGACGGCAGTTGTGCGGCGGTGAGACTCACGGGGGGCTCGGCGAAAGGGGCAGTTTCTCCTGCGTCGCGATACAAGACAGCCAGCCGCTTGAGTGACAGCTCGTCCGGAACCAGCCCCTCCTCCTGCACGCGCTCGTACAGCGCCCTGGCCGACGCCAAGTCTTTGTCCATGACTGCCGTAGGAATCCATGTGAAGCAAACAAACACATTTGAGATGAAAAAAGTGTGGCTCATATTTACTTAACACTCTTAAATGTGCATTCAAGGGTTTATACACTTTGTTGAAGTCAAATTCAACTTTCAAGATGGGTTGGCTGGGCTATGCATGTATTAAAAATGACTTCATCGCAATTACAGTATTATATCAAAATGAATTAAAAATCTACTTCTGAACGGGGAGACGAAACTTTGAAGGAAAACCCATTAGCAGACCTTGCTTGCTCCAAGATCAAGCACTTTAAAAGCACTTTAGCCACATTTGCGGCACTTTATAAACCTTGAACAAAGTATGCGAAAGAATCTGAAACACAGAGGAACCCGGTAAACCCCACGAGAGTCAACAAGCCCGTTTATGGATATTAAATATCACTTCAGTGTGCAAAAGGCTCCTTTTGTCACCATGAGCATCATCAAAATTCATGGTACATACAAATAGTGTGTTGCGTTTATGTCCCTCCACTTCTTTTTTTTTTTTTCGAAAGAAAATAACCAGGTTCTGTCTATTGGGAATTAAAGAGGCAACCCAAGCGCGGCAACGCATGTCTCCTACGAGCGCCTTGTTTGAGCAGCTGGCTAACGCTAATGAAATAGTCATGTCCGCTCGTCCTTGCTGTGATAACGGGGGGGGGGGGGGGTCGGCATTATCGTTCAAAGACGGACAGTCGGCATGTAAGACAAAAGAAGCGCTGAGTGGCAGCTCGTGTAGCGATTAGCACGCTAGGCTAGGCAAGACAGCTAACTCATTAGTGGACATGTGTTCTTCAAAAAGGCCAGCATGTCTTTTGTACTGCGCCTTCACACACGCATACATTAAAATGAACACCCACTATTTGCAATGGTTTCGGGAGCAAGATAACACACAAAGCAAAAATGTACAAATAATAGAAACCCGTGCTAAGCATGTCATTTCCACCCCCCCATACAAGAATAAAAAGTAATTACACATGCACGACACTAGGTGGCAGTAGCACTAATTTACCTGTTACAGTAAAAAAAAATGTTAATCAAGTTATTCTTTGTTGTAAGTGGATCTATATTAATTTATTACAATTTTTGTCTTCTTTAATGGACACAATGTTCTGCAAAAAAAAGAGGAAATAAGGAGACAACAAAGAAGCAGCAGCAACACGTGCAGAACGACAATAACTTTCACACAACAACACCAGAGGTTTAAAAATCCATGAATCCACCAGGATTGCACCTTTGTCTAAAATGCACCATGACATTCTTGTAAAGATCAGCCAATTTTAGGAAAAAAATTACAACTTTTTAGCCAGCATTCCGTCGTAGCCGTGGGGGGCTTACAACGGCATAATCGAGGCGCAAATCCCCTCAAAAGAAAAAGTACAAATAATAATAAGTCAACCTCTACTTCGCAGTTTTTCACAATTCGCGTTGGGGGGGGGGGTTCTGGTCCCCATAACGGCGAAAAAACGAGGGATTAGTATACTATTATTTTTAAATATTGAGAGTATATTGCAAACGAATATCTAGTTGGGCAATTCCTGTGTCGTCAACCCCACAGGGAGCCTCGTCTGCATGTCAGACCTCACCTGGAATCTTCCATCGCAGTGCTGTTCACTGTCTAGCCGGCAAAAATAAATTCGCATATAGGAGCATTATTTATTAAATCGTTTTAGTTCTATCTCAAAAAAATCTTGAAACAGGTGAGCGGAGATTTGCAATTGAGCGAGGGTTTACGGTATGTATCGTTAATTCAGCCATACTCGCTACGCTGGTACGCACACGGGCCCTGGCGTCATGGCGCAGCTCTTACCGTGACACTTCATCAAGTAAGGGTAGAGCACTTCTTTCTCAGCAAAGTCGGGGATCAGGCTCTGCAAGGTCTTGATTTTGCCCACCTATCAAATCACACACAAAGAACAATCGTCACGTGGGATGACCAACACATGCGAAATTAACATATTGCAGTCAAATGGCTGCATGCATTTTCTGTCACACACAATTCAAAACAACTTTAACCAACATTTCCTTCCATGAAATAAGTGTATGGACACGAAAATATTCAATATTATCTGACAACTCCAAAAAAATGTAAAAGGGTAAAATTATTGTCTTGACTAAAATATGATTAGCCAATTTTGGTATATGCAAACAAGACGAATACATTTTTTTTTCCATAGACGACTAAAAGACTAAAATACTCGATATATTGTCGACTAAATCCTGATGAAATAACGGGATGAGGTTGACTAAATGCGATGAAAACTAACAGGCGCGATTGAAACTGGAATAAAACTGAGACTAGATGTAAAAATTGCTGATAAAATTAACAACAGGTCCAGCCCAAAAGCACAAAAAAACAAAACAAAATACATTTTTCTTCAACCATATGAATTCAAAAGGGGGGTATAAGATGTTTAAAAAAAAATTAAAATAAATAAAAATAGAGGACAAAGCGGGACTGCACCTGTCCTGGCCGCTGAGACGCTCGCGCCAAATACGACACCAGTGCTTCCTTTTGCTCCGCCAAGGCATTGACCCTCTGCAATAAGAGAGGAAATAAGATTTCTGAGGCAACTCATGGGGCATTCATATGGGTAAGAACTTGATTATTGCATGAAAAAATAAATGTGTTGAGTTGCCAGCCGAGGATTCATCTTAAAGGGCTTGTTTGGACATACACGGACATGGATAAAGATTACACATGTGACGTGAACAGTGTTTCTTACTTGATCTAAAAGGAGAAGATCTGTCAACGTGTAAAACACATGCAAACGTTCATACACCAAATGGCTAGGAGTGAATTTCTTGTCTCTGCTGTGCTCAAAGTGTGTGTGTGTGTGGGGGTGTGTTCTCATGACTGAGCAGCGATGCCATTTCTAGTCAGTCGTAAACCAACACATTTGGCTCTTACGAAACCGAAAGCAAGTGGCCTGCAAGAATGTGCACATGCATGCAGCGTACACACGCGCACGCAAACACACACACACACACAGAATGATTCGAGTACAATCATGCAATTAGAGCGACACTATGCACATTGGCTGCATCCCTGGTGTTTTATTTATTTATTTTATTCCAAGACCCCCCCCCGCCGGTGACGCCGGAACCGACCCGGCGGCTCCTAAAAGCTCGGGATGTTCCCATGACACATCTCATCCTTCCTCTACTTACACGTGGTCCTGGTTGTACTTCTTAATGACTACACGCTCGCGTATGCCCACACCCCTCACCTCTCTGGATAGGCTCATCATGGTTATTGTGCGCCTGTCTACTTAAAAGCTTTTCAGAGTTTTGCCGCATAGCTGTGATGGGATGGCCCGGCTTGCTTTGCTGTGCGGTCCTCCAGTGGGGCCTAAGGAGGGTCTACAAGGGGGACGATAGATGTAAACCTTATACTCGGGTCATGTCAGAACTCACAAGCTCGACAAGTAGGGGAGCACTACAGAAATTTGTATAATAATATTAGCACGTGATCAGTGTGTTGTGTGTTGCTGATTATCACATATTGACCTGTTTATTTATTTTATATATATATATGCATTTCTGAAAACTGTCCAGGATTCATATAAAGCATCTGAGTAATGTAATCCATAGTTTGTGCTTAAATATTGATGAAGGGGGGGAGCAGTGAGTAGTAATGTATCTGTTCATTAAAGGCCATCATGTCAGACATGCCTGTTTAATGATTGAAAAGGATTATCACCCCAGATGTCTGCAAAAAAAAAGTAGGCGCAGACATAGAGATTTACCTTTTTTTTATTTATTTATTTTTTTATTTCATGATATAAGTAAATGATTTTAATCTTCATTCAAGTTGTATTTGCTGACCTTTAAGAAAAAAAAAACAGTCTACTGCTGTTGAAAGAGTGATGATGTGAAGAGGTAAGTAACACGCATTTTCATTAGTGTCCGATAAAGTCACACATGCAAGCAAACAACAAAGGGGTGATCCCGCAGAAAGTGAGCGAGAAGGAAACAACGGCAACTTTCTCCCATGTATGGGACCTTTCTCCGCCATTCTGTCACTGTCTCGTCCTGCCATCTACCATCTACATATTAATTTCCCAGCACTCACAGCGAAACCATCGAGCTGTAATGCATGAATTCCACGTAAATAAGTGAAGTACAAGTCTGAGTCGGTCAACCACAGACCAGCAGACTCTGAGGAATGTGGGACACAAATGCAAAAGGCTGGATAAATTAGTCAAAACCTGTGGTGGGTGAATACATCCGGCCCTCACAAGGGTTTGAATTCTTGACAGACGCATGTTGTGATGGACTTGTGACGGGGAAGAAGAAAAAAGAAAAAAAAAAACACCACCACTTTCCCCTCTTTTTCTCCTGTGAATGATTCTAATTGCCATTACGCAGAAAGCACTAAGGACTTAAGATGTGGAGTGTCTAAGAAGGGAGGCAAAAGGAGTCACCAGCGTGGCAGTAGGTTGGCAAAAAGGAGATTTGGTATTCCAAGATTAAGAAGAGTCCCAGGACAAAGCCCCGAGGGACTCCTTTTCAAATGAGCTTTGGACACAGTCAAGAAGTTAAAGAATAATGAGAGCCCGTGGACAAAGCGCTGAGGGACAGGTGTTGGAAAGACTTCAGTCGAATACCCTTGACTGAGTCTTGAGGGACTTCAGAATAAAAGAGTGAGGTTGCAGACAGTAAAGCGGTTGACCAAAGACGTGAGCCGCAGGACGGGCTCCTGGGGGACACTAGTTCAATAGAGTGCAGTGTCTGGACAAAGTCACGGGGTTGAAAAATGACAAGCGACAGGACTAAGCCGTGATGGACGCAAGTGAGGAAGGACAAGGTCTTGACAAAGTCGAGGGGTAAAAAAAGACCATGAGCCCAAGGACTGTGTCTTCACAGACGGTGTAAAAGGGTGAGATGGTAAAAAGGTCATAAAATAATGAGCCTCACATTGGGCTGTGAAAGAGCAGAGGGAAGATATTAAAACTAAGAAATGTGGGACTTGTTGCATTTTGGTTGGAGGATGGAGTCATTAGCATTGCAGTCATTATAGGACACAACGCAGTCAACAGACCTTAGAGAGAAAGAATGACAAAATCCTTTGTACTAAGCCCCGAGCTACTCAGTTGCACTTCATGTTTCATTCATGGTTGTCTGATGGCAGTTACATAACATATTGGTGTACGCATGGCAAACACTCACAGCGAGCATGAACTTGGCATCCTCTACTTTGTCCAAGTCCAAAAGGTTGAGGAAGAGATCTATAGCTGGTCTGTAACAGGCAAAGTGGTTGGCAAGCCGCTCAGCCATCGCACTCACTGCAAAACAGCAGGCGCCTTCGGTCAATGGCATTTCTGGTGACATCGGTCATTGCACATTACGTGGCTGTTGTCTGTCTTACGCTTGTCGATGGCTTTGTCGTTGTTTTCCTCCAAAATCTTCCGGAAGACAAAGGCCATACTGGGGAGTTTGCTGTCCGGACTGGTGTAAACTTCCTCAAGCATCTCAACTGCTGACTCCAAATCACCCCTGAGGACAAAAACAACAAAGAGTTCATGTCACAACGATATTCACAATTTTCTTCACTTTGTAAACTTCTGCCGTGTTGTTTGCTCAGTGAAATGTTGGTGCACAAAGCCATGAAAATTGAAAGCTCTACAGATAGCCGACTCAATATGGCAACCAGGCCTGGCGAATTCACTTAACTGCGCCTGCCCCTCCCACCGTCGCCAACGTGATGAATATTTAACTGCGGCGGCGTGCATGCCTATGCGGAAGTGTATGTGCGACTATCCAAAGGTGGGTGAACATATCTACCCTGATTGTTGCGACCGGGACCGTCTGAATAATTCAGCGGGGGGCCCCGCTAAATGCGGTTCGCTTTGCTTTCCAGCGCCGCTCGCTTCCCCACCCGGGCTCTTAACCAGTCAGCTTGACTCAGGCACAGCGGGGACGCACGTGTCAGAGCGGCTCAGGGTGCCGCTCCCGGAGGTCAAGGTTCAAGCTGACAGGGCCAAGCAACGATGGCCAACCGGGCGTGAGGCCGTCTCGCTATTTCTTCCACTTTCTGCGGCGCTGCCGAGTTGGCACGGAGGCGCCTGTCGCGCTAATGCGGCCAGTGCCGTGATGAAACTTTGATGCACAATGTGTTTTTTATATTTTGTCCACTGCTGTTTGAGAGGCGACGCGACGGTGGTAGAGGATGGGTGTTTTCATGACATTAAAAGGAAACCATGAATAATCTTATTATGCCCGTGTCTCCCGTTTGTTCTGGACATCCTGCTTGCTTGCTTGCTAAGCTTTTATGCTAAGAGTGTGTCAAAACAGTTCCTGTCACGCACATGCCTGCCGGTAATGTGTTAAAACTGTTGTTCTTTGTGTGAGGAGCTGTACTTGCACTTTACTAAATAATTTGCAGGATAATGTACATTTTTCAATTTTTTTTCAACATACGGGTTTGGCAGCCACCCTGCACATAACTACAGGCTAACAGATTAGCAATTAAAAAAAATAAATTAATTAATTAAAAATAAAGCCACAAGCAGAAATCACCTGGCCGACGCATCCCCCTTTTCATGGTGAATCCTAAAAATAATGAGACAGAACTGAGTCTCGAGACTCCAGCGTGGCCGCTATAAATCAAAATGTCCGACTTCCTGGTCCATTTCAAGGCGGGATCCTTCAGACTTTATGTGTGTCCTGTTATGATAGACATGTCCTCCCCATTGTAAACGGTCCAGTGACTAAGATGCTAAATCTAACTATTTCATTCATTTATTTATTTTTTATCCTTGAAGGCGGCACAACTGAGTGAGCTGTTGACCTAAGTGTATTTCACACCCTCGGGAAGACGTTCAGGCAGGCCGAGATCCCCCAAACGGCGGGTTCCTTGTTTGACTCAGAATAAGAAACAACGATTCCATGAAGATTTTTACACCACCTCATGCTCGGGCCCTAATTACATTAATCTAACCATGAAAAGTCAGAATTAAGGGGATATCTAGAATGTCATAAGATTTGCTTGTGGTTGAAATCCTAGATGAAATAGAAATGTACAGTAGCAGATGACCTTTTATATTTCTTTTTCTGATTGAACTAAAACACGATTTAGAGTATAGCTATTCTTCTTTGCCTGCAACCATGAATACGTGGAGGTTCACTGTATCACCAACCCCTTGCCAAAAAAAAAAAAAAAAAGTAAAAATTAAGGAAACAGATGTTTTTGACCCATGTCAACATATCGAGATTCTCAATTAGGAATCCAACGCACCAGTGATAGGATAAAAAAGAACGCAGGAAGGACTTACTGCTTGATGAGAGCCAGGGCCTTGTTGTTGGTGAACAACATGGTGGACAGATTGATACTCGTGCCGACACCCTCCACGAGAGACTGCACCTCCGTAATTCCCGCCACGTCGCCATGTCTGCCGAGGGCCTGCACCAGCCT
Source organism: Idiotropiscis lumnitzeri (assembly GCF_059441095.1). Lineage (NCBI taxonomy): Eukaryota > Metazoa > Chordata > Actinopteri > Syngnathiformes > Syngnathidae > Idiotropiscis > Idiotropiscis lumnitzeri. Next base: position 11,525,326 of record NC_142399.1, read on the forward strand.
GGTGATGGCGAGCTGCGTGGGCACGTGGTCCTGAAGCAGCATCGACTTGAACGTCTCCACAGCATCTGAGGAGACGGGGAAACAAAATCCAATGTTGTGTTGGGCTAGACCTCGTGCATGTGTGGTGTGCATCGTCGTTACCTTTAGTCTGGCCACGCTTGCTGTGTGTGACCACAAGCAAACTGTTGGCAATGTCGCTCAGCTGGAAGTTTGGCATGTGAGACTGCGCACTGAAATAGATGACAGGTTGCTATGTTTTACCATTTTGGTAACTCAAAACGTACAGTCAGAGATGATCTCATTGTATCCCACGAGGCACTGCCTCAACTCTGTAGGATACTGCAAGTGAAATGCACAAAATTAATCAAGTTGTATTGTATGTACAGTAGGAGTTCAGCCACAACTTAAAGGTCACCTGCACACGCTGATCAGTTTTGACTGATACGAAAAGGTAACAATGGTTTGAAATGTTATGTTTTATCATCAACGATTAATTCTCTAATTTTGGACCTATGAGTAACCAGTGTACGTATGAAAAGATGTGGATCCTCTCGAGTTTGCCCCAGCGAGAAACAATAACAAATCTTTAGCTTTTAGACTCTGCAGCTGTAGAGTGGAAAAAGGGATGGTGGTAAACACACTGCACAGGCCAAGCGAAAAGCAAAATCATCATCTACACGCAGAACCGGGAAGAACATAACATTCTAATAAATATTGACACTTGCACTCCAGATGGAGATTTATTGTTCTAAAGTGTACCGTAGTGAGCTAAACCGAGATGCCTGTTGGCTTTCAACATGACCAAGGGACAGGGATTTGTCAGCACTGAAAGCAGATCTATCGCCCCTTCCCCCCGCCTAAGCTGGGGCGTTGTCTTCGAACTTTGCAACATTAGGAGGCATCATATTTGTGGGGGGGAACTAATCCCGTGGACAAAGTAGAGAGAATGCAAGCATCGTGATAGATGCCATGTCTGAGCCTCTTATGCCCAACAGACAGCAATACAGACATCAATGGCTTGATTGATGCCAGCGTGAAAGCGATGTTTTGCTCGGCGTGAGCCACAGGGCACATGCACAATGTGTGGTCGGGGTGTCATTTTGCAGATGAATGCTCTACCAAATCTGCTCCTCAACCCACACACAGACGGGGTATGCCGTCCTCATTTCGTTGCCACTAAAACCTCAATCAGAAGCTTTTTCGTTTGACTTATTATGAGAGCCCTGCAAGCAGATTAATCTGTGCGCCCAATTGAGCATCAGGCGAGGCAGTCCTTATCGCCACGGTGACGCCGGGGGCCAAGCAGCATCCGGGAGCCACTTGCGACAGGGTCACAGCGGGAACAGGGTCGCTGTGGTGGGGTCTGAATTACTCTTATCAGGTGAGAGAGAACCTCAAGAGGCTCTCTCACTCACACTCTGTCTCGCTCACGCACACACTTTCGCTGCACCTTTTGCTTCTAGGCCTATTTGCACTTCAGCCAATGAATCCATCACCTTGCTCATCACCACACCCTCAATCCCTTAATCTGGCTATAGGCGCCCCCCTTCGCTACTCAATTCTGTCCAGATTACCTCCAAACAAACGCACAAAGAATAATGCCTATAGCGTCTTCATTAACCTTCTTTGTGATTAAATCTCGACGTCCTCGCCTTTTATTTTTTTGTCCTCCCCCCACTTTGCTCTTTTGATCGCCTTATTTCTCGCCATTATCGTCTTCCCCAGCCCAACTCTCCTCTCAGCTCATTCCACTCCCTCAGCGCGAGCGCAGATAAAATAAAAAAATAAAAACACCACCAAGCTTTCACGCGGCACAGTGGAGACCGTAAAGTAGTTCAAACAAGAGCAGAGATGGGTTATCACGTGTAATGCGCAGCTCTTCAAGTACTATTTCTCATAACATGAGAGGGAGAATCATGTAGGCTGATAAAAACACAGAGTTGATTTTTTTTTTTTGTTCCTGTACAAATTAGTTATAACATTGCCGGGTAAGTGGTTGCTTTTGTTCCTCTGAAGGACAAAGAGAGAGAGAGAAAAAAAAGAAAAAGATGGGATTGGCAGCACTCCTACATACACACACTCATGCCAAATGACCACGTGATATTTATGATATAAACTATTTACTGTACAATATTACCTACTTAACTAAAAGACCATTGATGGTATTTCCACCCATAAAACACATCCAGGTGGTATAGGAGTGTGAAACCACACAGTTGTCATCAGGCTTCGTTTACCTCCGATGACTAGCGGAGGTAACATATCGGCTACAGCGCAATAACTCATTCTGTTACACGTGTGCACAGGAATCTGGTATAAACTATAATAGCACTGGATGGAATTTTTTGGCCTTGCCTGGATTTTGTCATGATGGCTCATGTACTATTCATAGAGAAAAAGTCTCTTAGATGTACACCAAAATTGAATGGATTCTTCCTTGTCTCATGTCACCCTTCATCAAACAAACAAAACCTCCTTTGGGGACATCAATGAAAGGAAAGCGATCAATAATTTTGGCAGCCTTGACGGGGAGGCGACTTACACGTCCTTGACCGCCATGGCGCCCTCCAAAGCTCCTCCGGCCAGCAGGGCGCGTATCACGTGGTCGTACGCGGCAGGGCCCAAAGCCACACCCTGTTTGTTCGCTTCCGTCAGCATCCTGTAGGCCTCTGACAGTGAAAACAAGAGCAGACGAATGTTGGGCTGGATAGGTGACATTCAAGCTAAGTACCCATCGCTAACTATTTCAGTTTTCAGAGGAACATACAAACGTTAATGAAAAGATAGATGCCTCTCAATAAATTAGGATATCATGGAAGATTTCATTTATTTCAATGATTCAACTCAAAAAGTGAAAGTCATTTAATACTGGTCGATTCATGACAGAATGAATATGACAAACAACTAAAGTTGTTTTGAATAAGGAAATTAGGTAGGAATTGACCCTCTGAAAAGTATTTTTACGTATTTTTAATCGAATCTTTATACAAGTTTCACTTTTTAAATTGAACTACTGAGACGAACGTTTCTATCCTATTTGTATTTTTGCATATTAAGCTATCCCACTGAATGGTGAACAATTGTCACAGATCTACTGAACTAGCTACCTGACCAACAATGTTGCCTGGACCTACAAATACTATACAAGCCTTAATCATTTTTTATCCAGCATTCTACCAGTAACATTCATCAAATCGCAATAAATTGGCCAGGTAGCCTTCTATTTTCACTCTCTATGTAAAGGGGGCTCAAAGTAACTTCCACACTTCATGGGGGGCCTCAACCTCCAGCATCTTACCGTTGGCTTTTCCCTTCTTGCAGAGGACCAGGATACGGATTTGATACTGGGGGCCACTTTCCAAACCTCTGGGGGGTGTTTCTGGTTTGACCTGCTGTATGTTGTCAGCTTGTTCGTACCAAGTCTGCAAAAGACACACGGACACGTGCACGAGCTCAAACTCAGGCTGATGTTTCCATCAAAACACAGCAAACGCTTTCCTGGCTCTAACAAGTTGCTGCACTTATTCCATGTGCGTGTGGGTGTGTGTTGTGTGTGATGCGGGGCGGCTAGGGCCAGGGTCCCCTGAAGCTCGCTCACCCGTGTAGCAGCAAGGGGAGGGGGTTAAGCTGTATTGGCTGGGGGCAAATTAGGGCTGGAACCCGGCGGGGGAGAGGCAAAGAGATGCGTACATGTTAAGAGTGCGGGGAGCGGGGACGTCAACAAGAGCGCCCCTGGGGTCACCTAGTTCATCGCCTGGGGCAACAGCGATCACTTCTTGTCTCGTCAAAGCTTGGGGCGCAAGGACAAGAGGGAGAAATATTCAGCAAATCAAAAAGCCTCCCCTTGCTTGGTTTGTTGTCCTAAATCTTAGTCTTAATTTGTTTTTTTTAAGACAGCTTTCATGCACATACAAGAGCAAGCAAGCGAGCCATATGGTGGCATTTAGCTGCTGGCTTAATTAGTCGGGCATTAGAGATTTGCGCACACACATGCAGCTGCAATTCCTTTCGCCAGCCAGCCGCTCTGAGTGACCACATTGCAATCCTGTTTGCTCTGCTTCATGTAATGAACAGAGGCTTAAAAAAAAAAAAAAAAAGAAAAGTGGAGCGTGTCGTGGCGTTGATAAGAGGGTTAGTCCTGCTCCCCCTACATGTTAAGGGGTTCTCTGGATAAATACAAGAGGGGGTGAGGTCAACATGCTCTTTAAGTGATCCAGTTAGCTGGTTGCTAATTGTTCAACTTCACGTTTGGATATTGAAATGACGTGCATTGGTATGAGGTAAGAGAGTTGAGACGATTTGTTTGATAACTACTTGCAGTACGACTGTGAATGGAATAAAATCTCTGGGTATTGTTCAATGTTACAGTCCACTTAAAAAGGGGGGCAAGTCAGGGCAGATCCAAACTTGGTTTTTCAATATTGTAATCGGACATGGTTTGCAGAACTATTATCAATTATCCACTGGAAAACTCATCGATTCAGTGATTTTGTGGTCGTCTAGCATCTTGGTGCCTGAACGTATATTGAGCTGAATTGAGGCGCATCATTGAGACAACAGCAGTGCTTTGCTGATATCTTGATGTATATATACACAATTATAAACTTTACTTTCTCACATACTTGCAGGTGCTCAATATTTGTGACGGGGCACATTGTAGTTGTCACCATTGTTGTTTACCATTCCTAAACTAGTCATGTATGGTTTGGCTTTGTCAGGGGTCTGCGCACCTCGGGGCGCCATTGCAGTTGTCACCACATCACAAAAATGAATTGAAATGACTCAGAAAAGGTAGAGAGTTGGGTACTTTCGATGTAAATGATAAAAATTAATGGCAAAATCAGTGATTATGTGTTGATTTAGGCCTATAAATCGCTAATCACAAAAAAAAAATGCTCAGAACAACAACAAAAAAAAAAATGTAGCAGAAGTGGCGTATGACAAAACGGTTTTGGTTGAACTTAACTAGTTGTCTTTTTCCCCCGGTTAATGTGTTGGTTATGTGTCAACTTGTACTTCGGGCGTGTTTAAATTCCTCCATTTCGCCTGGGAATCTCAATATTTCTCTACTCACCATCAATTCCTTTCCCCACCAGGAGCTTTCGGGCTATTATTCGTAAGAATAATCTCCTTAAAAGAGTTAGGGGTATGCGCAAGCTATATCATAGATTTTACCTCAGGCACCTCGAAGGGCACTTCCTGGCCGTTACTCTTCAGGACATCGGCCAGCATGCGTAACGTTCTCTCTCTGGGAATGACGTTCTCCTCCTGGATTTTGGTCCAAACAGCCTCTGCCTTCTGCCAGTCGTTAGTCTCCTCTAAAATGAAAGAATGAGAGAATTACAATTTCGGTTTTGGAGTTGAGGCACACGCTGACAAGAGGGCAATCAAGGCACTAATCTGATCAACTGACTCATCTGTGTCTATGCAGTCGTGTAGGCAATAAAAGAACTTGTAATAGGTTGACAATCAGCTTTAATAGTCCAATCAGCACTGCTGCAATCACACCATGGTTCCTCTTAGGTCCCCATACATGACGACGGCGTATACAAGAGGGACTTACTGCAGAGACGGAGGAGGTAACTGTACATCTCATCACGGTCGCACTCAAATAACTTGGAGGTCATATCCACCATCTGCTCCAGGACCTCCATCTAATGGCAGCAAAATGGTGAGTTGGATCAGAATTCTGCATTGAATCTGTGATTCAATGTGTTGATGATTGTGTTACCTGTTGGTTGGCAATGCATTTCTCAGCATACCACTGCAGACGTCCTGGCCTTGCCCTCAGTCCAGGGGTCTATGAGGGGGAAGGGTGGAAAAAAAAAACACGCACATACACGTGTGTGACCATGGATGTCATCGGCGATGGTGTTTTAAAAATTCAGACTGAAATTACAGCACCACGGCTAGCTATTTACCCCCCCCCACACACACACAAAAAAAAAATAAAATAAAATAAAACAAAATCTTAGACACTGCTCAGAAGCAAGAAAGGAGAAATAGTTTGTGCTGCACTTTTCTGGAGACCGCAAAGAAATGATACATTTTTAACAACTGCCGCACCTCAAGAAAAAACAAGTTAGTGCAGGGTGTCTCATACCTAATTTTACAATAATTACCTTGCTGTATTATTTCATGTAATACAATCTCCTTCAAAATGAATGTGAAAATACTGTTATAAAATAATCTAATTTAAAGCTGCTTCATTGAGCCAAGTTTAAAAAGGCACAAGGTAAAAAATAAAATGGTATATAAATATATATATATATAGTCTATTGTTTAATGATTCTCATTTTTGCATTAGACAATTGTGTGTAACTGGGTGACAAATGTACTGCAATTCATATTTTTTTAAGTACAGTAAGAAAGAAAAAGGCGAAACACTTGTCTCGAATAAGCCTTCATATTTCACCTTTTAAATGACTAATCCTAGCCTGAGTGAGAAACAAAGCTCATAATATTTCCCGAGCACTTTCCTTTAGAGTCTACTTTTAAATTTCACAAAGCTCGAGCTAATAACGATTTGAACAGGTCAAGTAATCTTTGTTTTCCTTTCTCAAAGCAAGTCGCAAGAGACCGGTTTAAAATGTTTAAAAGGTGCAATAAAATTTGAAACACAGTCCTGTGTTTTGGGCAGAGCAACGACACATACAGGCCACAATGATATTGAAATGGCAAATGGTCCAACGAAGTGTGGAATACGGGTTGACATAGATTGATCTCGGGCTCGTGTAGCACAGATTTAGTCTGATACGTGGATTGACAAGGTGATTATTTTGAAAGAACAGCAATCAGCATTACATCTGTCTCTTGGTGCTCGAGTAAAACGAGGGTTGGGCCCTCTCTGTCTCTCTCTCAGAGGTAATCTGAGAGCAGGGAGTGGTTATTAAAAAAAAAAAAAAAAAAAAAAAAGAGAATGAGCCAGAAAGTTAATCTGAATGAGAGAGGAAGGAAGGGGATCAACGGCACTCAATCCCCGCTGGCCCTTTTTGATGGGAGCACCGTCAAGAAAAGATTGTCAGGCTTCATCCCTCACTGCTGCTTCCTCTCTCAATCTCTCTCAATCCCAGACTCTTCCAGCAAATCTCCCCTGCTCCTTCTCCTCTTCGCCATCCATCCCTCCATCCCAGGCAGAGGCATTATGCGCTTACCCGAGCAGCCAAAGGGACAAATTAAAATGTGTCGCACTCACTCTCTCCCTCAAACCGTCTAATCTTCTTAGAGACCAAAGCCCAGTGCAAGTGTTTCCATCTTTTCAACTCCTTTTGATTTTGTTTGTCAGTCTCCATGTGCAAACCCACACACACACACACACATCGTTTGGAATCCCTCAGGCCCCAAAGCCCTAATCTTTAATTAATTTTGCAAAGGCAACATTTTTTTCGCTTTTGTACCCTATTCTTGTTTTAGTCCACATAATGGATGAAAAGCATACGGTACGCAGGGAGTTCAAGTTGTGAAAAATGTGTGTACGTCTAAAAGAAAGAACTCCATTTTAATAGCAACTCTCCATCTCACCCCTGTGGTAATGTTTTAATTCCTTTAATCAACCTGACCACTTAAAACACACGCACAAACAAACAAGCATGGCCGAACCCCTCTCCCAAACGTAAAAACACATGACGACTCGTGGCTCTTGAGCAATGCTACCTAACCTTGACCACACGCAGGCCACAATTATAGGGCCTATGACAATCCCCTACCTAGCCATGACCATTTAGCACAAAATTGGCCACCTTTCTCTATCATTACATTTAATTAGCTGTGATTAATCAGCTGCCAATTATACCAAACACAGCCTAAAGAGAGCCACCACTCAGTGGGACCACCACTTGACACCCTCTCCATAGATGTCGGCGCTTATGTGTGCTTCTATGCACGTTAAGTACTTTTTCTGCTTTAATGAGTGTAACACAACTATCCATTATCGCCCTAAGTATTAAAGATATGATAGATGACGGCCGAGAGGTGCGTTGGCTTGACCAGAGATTTTGAAACCTTTTTGAGATTCATTTGATTGTTGTTGTTTCATTTGCGAATGAAGCAAAACATTTGAAAATGGAAAAAAAAAAAAAAAGCCAATTAATGACACTTTTTCTTCGCAGATATGCAAAGGTTCTTGTGTATTAAGTGACCGGTACAGTGTGTGGCTTTTTAAGGAGACGTTTTGGGGGGGAGCAAAAAAAAAAAAAAAGTCTAAAGAGACTGTGGAGTATAAGAACAGCGTCCATTTATTTTTCTTGTAACATAACCAATTTTCTAAAGCTCACATCCACATATTGGAACTACTTCATGCCATTCAATGTGAACTGGGAAGTATACTAAACACAAAGGTCCCAATACAGCACAGAGAATAAACCAACTCTAACCAATGAGGGTTTAGTTTGTCTAAGACATTACTTGACATTGTGACATAACAACCATTGACTTAACGCCAACGAGAACATCCAGCACAACTCAAACAACTCATGTCTTCATCTACATTGACTCTTCAAGTAGGCGGCGCCTAGGCGCTGTATTATTTACGCTGCTGCATGTTTCAATACCCTCTGAGGGAGTGTGATGAACCTTCAGCCTGACAATTGTGTGTGCCTCTGACAGTTCAAACACATGTCCGTCACCAAAAGCCTTGACAGTTGGTGTGTTCATCTGCAATCTGTAATAAAGCTTTGCCACTCCTACACACACACACTGTTGGCATTTCGCTGACGCTGTTGTAAGTAGGATGAGGTACGTACAGACACAATAACATGTCGATAGCGCTTCAAAGGGTCGGGAAATCCTCAAGAGGCCCAAATCCCTCTTTTAGTGCACACGAGAGGGCTGAACAGGGACATTCGTCAATCTGTCGAGACAACATAATGGCCTTGTTCTCTCTGATGTCTCATGTCCTGATCTGTTTATTCGCAAATCTCCCTGTGCCGATACCCAGCTTGTGAGTACACAGTTCATCCGCGTGTCACTCGCTTCTTATCGGCCCGCATGTCTCTCTTTTACACTAATCTATGTGCTATATGACAGGCGATGTTGCATATAGGTGCGCGTGTAATATGTATATTTAGGTTATAATAGGGCCTACAATAAAAAAAAATGCTCAAAATAGAAATGGCTAGCATGCAAAACCAGTTTGGACAAAAAATATGGGAAGCAGATTAATTCATCAATTTAGTGTTGGACTTGGAGTTGTACACAATGCATATATAAAAGGTCTCCACACCCCTGTTCAAATGCTAGCTCTTTGTAAAATAAATGAAACCTTAATAAATCCTTTCAAAATAATTTTCACCATTAATATGACCTCTGATCTGTACATCTATCTATCTATCCATCCATACATTCATTGTGCAATTGAGGATTAAAAATCAATTGCAAAATAGTCTTTTGACTTTTATTCAGATACGAGATTTGATACCTCACCTCAATGATCTTGCGGGCCTCACGGTAGCGGCCCGTCTGCAAGAAGGCAAAGAACAGGTCGTAAAGCATGGTCATCTCTCCGCGCTCTTGGCTCACCACGTCCATGGCTGAGGAAGGAAGACAAGAGAGTTAAGGGTTTAAAAAAAAATGTAATAAAATCCTTTCATTTTGTTGCTATCATTTGGCACGCAGACAGAAGCCACTGCCACCAAGTGCGCTCTCCAACAAACGGCCTAAGATCAGAATGAAAGCCTAAATAAAGCCCTCCTGGAAAACAGACTATTTGGTGGAGGAGGTTATAGCGGACACAAGAGCAGCTAAGAGGGCTTTTGGGTGAAAATATAATATTCAAGTACTGTTATAGGCATGTCCAATGCAAATTTTGGTACGCAAGCACTCAACTTTGGCAATGAGGACCAACATCCTATAAATGATAACAAGGACGAAGAGTACGGCCGTGGCTTGACTACAAGATCAAAAGAGGATCAAAACATCCTAGATTAGCGAGCATTGTTTCCTCTGGCACTTCTGCATTTCTCAAAACTCACTCAGGCTGGGTGTCGTGTTGATTTTATTGATTAAAGGGACACTTGATCCACCTGAATATTGGCACATATATACAATAGATATGCATGTAAAAATGACATCAGTACTAAAAATCCAATCCACTAAAGATCTCAGTGTGATTTAAGGGCTTTTTTGCGGATGAGATTTATGACAAATTGGCACACCCCCTTTTGGAGCTCGCCTTGTTATTTTTTTTCCCCCATCTCAGATGTCAGACATCACAGCAAGTGAGGTAATATTGCTTGTTTCGTCAGTTGTGTTGTCTAAATCGATAACCAATCGCCACCAAAATTCAAATGCATATTAATGTTCTTGTCCACTGCGAGCTGCGAAAATATAAAAGCGTAATATTTTGGATCAAACGTTCGTTCTCTTTTAAGTCAAGAACGGAAAGGCCAATTGGTTTGTGATGTGTTCAGAGGTTGAAGTGGGCCGAAGTAGAGATGGCCACAAATATTTTGGGGCCAGTCGGCCTCGTTAGATTGACGTAATTACGATGACTTTGAATGGACAAATTGTGATCAGTCTCTGACGTGCCTCCCACCAAAACACGCAGGGAGGGGAGGGGAGCGTGGCCATAGCCCTTATTTCTAGCGAGTGGTTTTTAAATCGTGATTTATTCACTGATTTCTCCAATTATAAAATTGAAAATGCAAGCAAATATAATTTCTGTGATTAAAAAAAAGACAAATTGAACTGGTTGTTGCAAAATGGATGGATGATCCCTTTCACGTGAAATGATGTGGAAAGGCGATCCTGCATTTAAATGTCCTCAACTACGGTAAAAGGCTACAAAAATGTTGCTTTGAGACCTTTCTGCAGGAGCTCAGTGTCTCCCTTCTCCACCAGTCTGACGATGATGTCGTGGATGCGTGGCAGGTGGCCGTAGCGCTTCTGACATCCTAGCGCTGCGTCAAGAGCTCCGGGTAGGTCATTACTGTCGGCAAGCCATCCAAAAAACACACACACACACACAAACACAAAGGAAAAGGGAGAGAGTGAGCGAGTTAGATGTGCAATCATTTGGGAATGTGTGGGGAGAAAATGCAGAGCGTTAACCCCGTGCCCTCGCATTCAAGTACTATGACCCGCCGCAACAATAGCGACCGTTTAATTCGTGACAGCACGGCTACAGGTGATGAGGCCTTTTGGCCCCAATACATCATTCTCACACAATTGTGCTACCCTCCTAACCCCCCGCCCCCCACACGCCGGTGAGCAGGAGGCTAATGTCTCTCTAGACAGGCTTTCATTGGCGCGTGATGCTTGGCAGGAGACAGCTTCCTTGCTCATCTCCAACTTCAAGCTTCTTTTGTCCTTGCCCGCGCCTTTTTCTCACCTCTTATTTGGCTTTCCTCCTGATCAACTCTGCTTTCACTATTTCAGGATGAACCTAAATGCTTTACAGGTAAACTTAAAAGGGGAGTTCAAACCTCAAGCAAAATTTTAAGGTAGCCTCAATTGTCTAATTTTATTGCTTTATTGTATATAATTTTACAGTGCTCTTCAAACAACATGTTGCCAACAGTAAAGCACGGCGGTGGCAGAATGATGGTTTGGGGCTGCTTTGCTTCCTCAGGACCGGGACAACTTGCTGTGATTGTCGGAAAAATTAAATCCGCTGTTGACCAGAAGATTCTGAAGGAGAACATCCGGCCATCAGTTTGTGCCCTCAAACTTAAGCGCTCTTGGATCACGCAGCACGACAACAATCCGAAGCAGCCAACAAGTCCACCAGAGAAAGTCTCAAAAAGAACAAAATTAACGTTTTAAAGTCCGCATTTGAATCCAATTGAGATGCTGTGGTGTGATATTCAACGAGCAGTTCATGCTTACTCAAGGTCTGGCATGCAGACCCACGGTCAGCAGATTTTCCGGAGGGGACAAGTGCCCCTGATGGATGGATTGAGAAAGAAACGAAATGACTACAAAGCTGAAGACAAGTTGAGGGAGGGAACGGGGTGCACGAGACCACTTCACTTCAATTGGCGGTGTTGTGACAGTGCTGCTGTCAATCTGCTGATTGGGTAATTACCATGTCAATCACATAGAGGTCAAAGCAGAAAGAGATTGGAAGCCGAGTGAGGAGAGAAGTTAAACGTTACAAGTGATGACTGTTGATTTGTGTGTGCGTGTGTTTTCATAAATAAAACCAGTAAAGACCAGAAAGCAAACAGGTATGACCTTGAATACACCTACTGTGCCACTGGAGAGGAACTGGCAAGCGTTAGCTAATAAATTTCTGACGAGGGAGATGAAGAAGGGCAAGCATATTAGCAATGCCACTCAAGAGTGATCGAACAATACAGTGTAGAAATTTTGGGTATACAACACTCCTTTTCTTTCTCCTCGAGAGCTCGACCTACTATTAGACTTCACATTTATGAGACATTTAAAAAAAGAGCCATCACTTACCCTGGCATTGCAATTACCTCCCACCCCCTTGCAAAAAAGAGCTAAGCATGTCAAAAGATGGATAACACACCCCCGTTACAATTTAAATGTCACTTTGCATTGCCATTTACCACAGCACAGCCCGGTTAATGTCCCCAGCTTTGCATGTCAGCCACTTTGCAGCCAATTAAGCCTTGAAAAAAAAAAGTATATAACCGGGGCTTTGCTGGTGGGAACCTGAAAGATTAGACAAGGAAGCTAATTGTGCCTCATGCTTCCTCTGCTGCCCTCTTTTGTGTGACGAAGACGGGCAGGCCTGTTATCAAGCCACTGTCCTTGTGCGGGGGAAGACGAGGGGGTGAGCTGCTGATCTTGACACCACGAGCCTGCTGTTACGTGTGCGCAAGAAGGGCATTTAGTTGTGCTAATGAGAAACCTGACGCAGTGGCCATCAACCAGAATTTTTGTCAGAATGCTTGGGGGGGAGGAAACCCGACAATTGGGCCCTCACCAAATTGGGTTCTTCCCTAGCCAATGATACATAATGTCATAGCAAATTTACAAAATAGTATGTACAGTGGATATGAAAAATGTAGACAATGAGACCAAGATAGCTAATTTCAAAACAGCTTCCACCAATAATTCCACCTATGACATGTACAATGAAATTCATAAGATTTGGGATACTGTGGTTGCACAAGTGTGCACACCCTCTTATAACTCGGGATGTGGCAGTGTTCAATATTACCAAATCACATTCAAACTCATGTTCAGTGGGGGGTAGCCCACCTGACACCATTTTTAAGTGCCACTGATTAAGCTCAAATGAAGTCCAGCTGTTTGAGGAGACATTTCCTGACAATGATAGCGGCAGCGTTTTATTATGTTTCAGATGTGATGATTGCCCCCTGCTCCTAGTCCATAATATGATTATTTCTTCTGCAGTGGTCTTTTATGGCTAATTTCTTGTTATAGCAGAAGAACTAATCATATTCATATTATGGACTGGGAGAAGGGGACAATCACCATATCAGAAACTCGCATCAAGAAATCCTAACGATGGATAAAAGAGGCCATCGAAATAAGAAGACGTGGAGACAGGACAGTCAATGGGGACGAGGGGACGTTCATGCTCGCGCACACCTGGCACACCATCCTTCAACGGCTGCGGCGGGATGGAGCGCAGTTTTGATCAGGTCGGGGGAGCCTTATTTTGAAGGTTCCTTGGCCCAATCAGCTGTTTTTAAGACGTCACGCTTAAGTGTGGAAGCTCTGTTGAAGGCTGAGGTGACCGCTGAAACTGTCAGCAGAGTAAGAGTTTTTACTCGGCACTGGAAAAAAGTGGGGTTTTTTTGTCTGAAAAAAAAACAAATTTGAAACCTAATGATAGAGACAAATATTCCTGTAATTATGACTTCAACACTGCTTACGACAAATAAGAAAGTGCCACTGCCATCAGCTGACGATCCCTTATAATTAAAGTTCAAACATCACTTAAAGCTATTGTTGGTACACTTTTTTATGACGGCGTTTGGAATCTGGAACAATTTATTCCGAATAATGAATTTGCTTTCAATGACAACCAAAATGTAGTCAAGGTATCACTTAAAGAGAGATGCTTTTCTGCTTCTGAACATAATTTGTCACATCAAACAGATGGGTTGTATATCTGCTTTTAAAAAAAAAAGGCGTAGTCTGACGCATTGCATAAGCAAGCTAGCGTTTCTCTAAGTAGCTCTGCACTGTATTTACCGAGACCAAGTCCAACTCAGATTTTCGGAATTATTATTCATGTCCTTGTCCTGCCACCCCGCCATTCCCCCCCGCTCATTGGCATTCTGTCACTAATCACTTTCAGAACAAGTGGCAGCCTGCGCTTGCTGCCAAACAGAGTGGTAGCAGGTTAGCTCAGACAATACGGCGTGGACGGGCAGGAAGGCTAACAGGGCGGCGCGTATGATGGGCTGTCAAGGGCTAATCTGCCGCAGAAGTGTTCATTAAGTCATTAAGCAGCAACGCGGCGGATCAGACTGGCGCGGGCGAGACTGATGCCTGCTTTGTCCTCGTGTATCGGCGCGCTGCCTCTGCCTCCTCCCAACAATCGGCTTGTCCGCTGAGTGACGGAATGAAAACAACAGAGGAAGAGAGGAAGTTGGAGTTGAAGTTTGCCACTGAATTGCACAGTGATAAGAACTGAACCTACTTTGCATTACCAACCATTTTACATGCAATGTGCACTGATACTTAATCCCAAAAAGGGGGGCAGGTGGAGAGGCATGACGGCTGTGGGGGGGGGGGATGACGGTTCATCTAAAGACTGTTTTTTTAATTCATTTTTTTTAACAACTTTTGAATGCAATGTTGTGCTGGAATAAAACCAACCCAACGGTATAACTTGCATCCTGCTCTGAAGTCAAAAGATGTGAAGTGCATCAAAATATTTGAATTGTACTATGTTCTGATATCCAAGAAATCACACAATGCAAACTGAAACCGGTCAGGATTTTATCATACGAATTCGCAAACTGGTGAATTGAAACCACTTGGTGGAAATCGGTCTGACGAATTCCAAGTAGCCTATGTGGAATGTAAACGGATTGTTTTGCTGAAACCCTGCAGTGGGAAAGTCAAACCGGATCAGGATTTATAGTTCCAAAACAGACTGTGCTGAAATGTAACACCTGGTGTAAAATACATGGGGTATATGCTACCAGCTGCTCTGACAACCTAAAACAAGAAATATGTATAAAAAAAAAACATTCTTGCAAAAGGCTGTAGGAATGGAACTCTGTTGTATACCAAAGACTGCATGCAAAACAAAAAAAGAATAACTAGAGTAATTTGAAGGATACTTTGAAGATGCGTTTAATTGATGCACAATATGACTTTTAAATGCTATGCGTTTGTGTTTTTTTTTTTTTTTTTGGGGGGGGGGGGTCTACTGCTGATGACCCAGGAGTAAATTAGCCCACTAATCTAACTAAGGCAGCGATTAACAATTGAACCTGGCAACTGCTTGTGCCAGAATTACGACCAAAATCAAGAGTGGCCGGGGAGCACCTGCAAAGTACTACTTCCAAGGCAAACACGCTACGAGAGTATGTGTACGGCGTCTGTGTGTTTGTGAGTCCCCTAACAGCTTGGCTGGGGTAAATCTGGCAATTAGTGCTCTGTACATAATTAACATGCTAATGAGTTGATCTACTTAAAAGCTACTCCGAAAAACAGCACACAGACGCACATTCACAGGGGGTGAATGGCACATCGGCACAGAGGAGGCGGGCCAATATGAGTGACCCGGCCGCCAATGTTTGATAACAATCATCTGTATTTTGCATTGACAGAGAACCACAAACACACACACACACACACACACACTCCATACATAAATGCAATTTGGGAATACGGCGGTGGGTGGGCAAGCAGGGGCGGGGGCTCATGGGAGAGGTTGCAGCTGCTGAGTCAAAAACAAAAAGAAAAAGGCCACATGCACTCGGGAACACAAAAATGCACACAAATGAGCAATTTCCACATCCTCTCTCTGTCTGAATCGCTGAACCGGAATGTAACCTCGGCTATGATCACAGGGCGGGATGAGCAATGCGCCCTGATACACACTTACACGCATCCAACACCTGCCAATTGGATATGGCACAACAATGCTGCAACATGCTCACAAACAAAGGGGGAGTTGGCGATACCTGTCCAAGTAGGCGGTGACCAGGGGTGCGCAGAGATTGGCGCTGGGTTTGGCTAGTCCCAGCGTGAAGATGGTGTCTTGGAGGCGCTGGACCACAAGGGTGCCGCCTTGAGCCACTGCTGCGGCGTTGAGGGTGTGGAAGAGCATGGTGAGGTGGCTGTCGTTCAACACCACGTCCATCTCTTTCATCTCCTTCAGGATGTCCACGGCCTCTGAAGAGGAGCCCCCGGACAGAACAAAGATCAACAAAAGAACACAGGACATGAAACAAAAGATGGAGAAAAAAGTGGGGCGCGCAAATGTTGAAATAAAGCTAATTCCGCGCGGGGAAAACAATCTCATATAAAAGCAGCATTTTGCTCCTAGCAGGGGATGCAAATGCAACCCTGGATAATGCCAACTCTGCTCTAATTGCGACGTGCGGCATTCTAAACGAGACTACAATTAGCGGACCCCTACAACGAAGGTTGTCTTTTCGCCTAGGCCAAGCGGAGAAGGGAGGGGGTGGGCTAAATTATAGGTATGCAGTGCCGAGAACCAGCCGTGGCCTTGACAAGACCTCTGTAAACGGGATGAGGGGCCCGTCCATTTTCCAGGGAAATGTAGGGCAATTTTCCACACCGCGCGCCCATCTGGCCAACACAGGAGGGGGCTGAACAGTGAACAGGGGAGTGTGCACAAATGCGTGTGTGTATTACGAGGGTAAAGTAATTATGATGCATTTACGATCTATTTAGACAGCTGCTAATGGGTTGACAGCGATACAGACGCTTTTCAAAACAGATACTAATCTATACAACATGACCGAGGGGCATGACGTGAACGTGCGGCGAATATATGTGAAGCTCAGAGTACGCTGTTTGAGTCTCAACTTCAAAATACAATACCGGTAATGTGTTTTTAACTACGAATAGATGATAATAAAGCATGTGTGAATACAGCAAAATTTACACTTGGGTAAACTGGACCAGACTTAACATTTAAAAATCAAACCGTAAAAACTGCTAACTGCTTGCTGTAAAAACTCTTTTAAGGTGGTTCTCAATATATTTTTTTTTATACCAAGTGCCACCTTGGGGAAAAAAATACATAGTTAAGTCAAAGTGTTCATCAAAAATGCTTCACAGGTTTTCTCTTATATACGCCAACATTGTGCAGTTTAACACTAGAATTGAATGCAGGAAAGGAGAGGATAAAAAAAATGGGTCAATTATAACGTATTGAAGTTAAATTAGTGATAGACCGAGTATCGGCCGGAGCGATTATCGATATTTGGCATTTTGATGATTATCAGCATCGGCCTTTTTTTTTTTTTTTTAGGACTTTCAAGGCCAATAAATTAAAAGATGGTTTATTTCGGCTCGCGGCAGCACAGTTCTCTCTCGCTCTCTCTCTCTCTCTGCTATGCTTGTGGCCTTGCCTGCCGAAGCAAATTGGCCCGCCGACAGCACCATCTGATTGGTTCCTTGTGCAGTCGGTAGCAGCCAATCAGCAGTATGCTGCCTGTTTGCTTTTTCACCTCGAGTCACACGCACTTTGGGAGAGGTCCCGAGAGCAGAGGGAGGTAAGGTAAGAGACTTTGGCAAAATTTCAATAAATGTCAGTCTACTCCAACTCACAACTAATAGAAAACCATTTGCCGTAGTAAACCTTTAAGAGATGTTTGTTTTCATTGAACTATAAGACATGCAGCTGTGCGAGAGACTTTTAAAATGACATTTTCTAAGCTCTAAAAGAAGCTTTAACATGTTGTAAATGACTAAAGTTGTTTAACAAACATATGCCTAAAGGCATTTAAACTAAGTCAAGTTTTGCAGTGTTTATTTTTCGAACCATTTCAACCTTGTTTTTTTTTCAACAAATGAATATCGGATTCAAATATTTGTCTCATCAACCAAATCTAACATCAAATCCAAGAGCTGTATCAAAATGAAATGGATTTTCACAACCAAGGGACTCGATACATTCCCCGTGATGTATCCTTTGATTTCACCTTTAATTCCCATGGTCAAGAGCGCATTGCTGGTGGATAAATTCACTCATTTATCACCCCCACTAAATCTCCATTCGCCTATCCAAACTCTCCATCACTCTGTGACACACCCGCTAATCACCCAGGCCAATGGTCCGGAGTTGATCTGCCTAAATGGAACGGTCCGGCCACCATTCAAACCACCTTGCACCTCCCGGCATCCATCACTGCTTTTACCCATCCGTCTAGCCAGTATGCATAACCATCAGCGCATCCAAGCATCTGGGCCAGCAAAGTGAGCCACACTACTCTCACACACGCACACACTCGCATCGGGAGACAGGGAGGAGGACAGGCAGCCGAACATCACACAGCTCAGTGGTTCAATCTAATGTTCCATGACTGGACTGCAGGTGAAAACATGCAGAGTACCAACTCACAGTAGGTTACGGGAAAGAAAGACAGATGCAGTGGAGGCCAAGGGAAGGTCAAAGAGACAATTGGTGATGGAGAGGTGCAGTTGAAAAGAGATTGGGGAAACAAGTGAAGGAGAGAGGCAGTTCCAGTGGGGGTGTCTCCTATTTTGGGAAATTCACGCTCTTCGGGGTTTACGTCCAAAGACTGACTTGGCCAGACTCAAACATTGAAAAGCCCAAAATCATTTGGTTGCATGAATTTGGATGACATTTTGACATGAAATTGGGTTACAGCCTTGATATATTTGTTACAAATCATTTTTACTTTGTTGCAAACAATTTAATCTATGGGCTAGCTGTCCCCGTAATTTTGCTCATGTCAAGTTCATCTGCCCTAGCAATTAGCTCATGAAAATAAAATGTGTTGTCCCGTATTCATCATTTGATGTATTTATAATTATGAGTTATTACATTGTAATCAATGCAATTACCAAATGGGTTTAAAAAAATCATTAACATCAGACTACAGGAACCACAAGTCGATGAAAATTAAAAGGCATGTAAAAACAGATGTGAGGATCAAAGAGCTGAGACGGCGATGCAGCAATTGAGCAGCAGACGTAATTGAATTGATTAGACAAGGAGTAAAGTAAAAAGTGAAGAAGGTAACAGGCATGATTTGAACTCAAGTAAAAGACAGCAAACGCCCGTAGAAGACGTGCCGTGATAAAAACAACAACGCCAGCCAACATCATCTTCATCTGCTGCGAGCCGGGAAGACCACCAGCGCCTGGGCGAGGAGGAGGGGTGGACGCGCTAACATCAAGGTTAGCCAAGTGTGCTAATGTGGGTGACAAGCGTCTCACCCGATGTGCGTACTCTGGCTAATGGCGAATGCTTAAGCGCTGCCTACGCGCAAGCCGCCACACACAGACGGACACTCCAACTGTCGCGGCCAACAAATGCCTTTTGCTTGAATTCACACATGCAAATGTGTGTGTGTCCCACTCAGGCACTTTGGTGGACATGATCTGCCATAGGCATCAAGGCGGATTTCAATAATTCCACCAAAATACACAGAGTCCTGTAATTTTCCCCCTCTCATTTCTCGCTGATGCAGGGGTGTGTGTACATATGCATGCGTGCACGTGTATCTAGAGATGTGGAAAGGCAGTGCTAAGAGGGAGGACAGGAGAGAGGAAAGACAAGCAAAACATTTGGCTGTCATTGTGTGCAAAAAATAAAGAAGCAACACTGATGGTAATTGGCTGCTCGACAGGCTGAAGGAAATCCACCGTAGCATTGTGAAAATATGCTTTGAGGGAGACGGGCGGACTGGTGCCACACACACACACACGAATACGCATACACATTTTAATTTACACACTTTTCTTCCAATTACCATGAATGAACATTATGAAATAAAATACTGCAAGTGACTTGTATGGTTTTTCAATGTTACTTTGTTTTTTGGAACAGTCCCAGACAGGAGTGACAGAAATAAATGAGCACAATTTGATGGGGAAAATAAAACTACGCCAGTGATATAATTTTGTGTTTGACTACAACAAGCAAAAATGTTTTTGAATTTACGCTGAATAATTTTCATTTTTTTTTTTTGGGTACATCGTGTAATATTTTAAAATGTGATTTTTTTTTTTTTACGCTATATTTGAAATGCATTGTTCCTGAATTTGGATAGTGAATACATTTGCATGTTTCTATTAAAGATGTTAGTATATTTGTCAGATTTTCATCTATATTTTGTATCAGTATCTGTTGTTATACTTGAATTTTCTGCCCAACGCTTTCTTGGTCAAACAAACTGAAAAAAGTGTGCTATTTTGTGCAGGTTATCACACTAACCCAATCGGCTTCTTCTTCTGGCATGAATGCTATCACCCCAAATCCTGGTTGAGAAGTGTACTCATTAGAGTTGTGACGACACATTTCTTTAATATCTTGTGTTGTACGCAATTAAAAACACGACAATTCTTGCTTTGACCAGTTTTGAGTTTGAACCTGCAATACAACCCAGAATCAGTACATTCATTGGTTTAATTGGTTTATTGGTTATGAAAAGAGCTCTTAAAGTTTGAAAAAGAAAAAAAAAATCAGTGTCATGTTAGTGCATTGATGTGGAAGTTGAGAGTAACCAGATGAGTGAGAGAGAAAACTCACTAACGACAAGCTTACCTTCCACTCGTCCATTCTTGGCGAGCACCTTGACAAGTGCAATATATTTAGCGGCATCGAGTCCCACTGATGAGTCCTGGCGACTCCTAGAGAGTGAGAGAGAGCGAGACATTGTGAGATTAATGTATTCCACTCACGGTAATGCAACTCATCTTATTGTATGCGGATGCGGGGAGCGGGTGACGGCTGCAGGAAACGGGGGGAGCCTTTCCTGTGTTTGTCGCAGAGTGGGACCGGACCTTGCATTAATGTCTGTCCTAATACCGATCAAGTTCAACTTAAATGGCCTCCTACAGGTTGCAACGCAATGTGTGTGCATGCGTGCGTGTCATGCTCCACGCACATTTCCCTCTTCAGGTTGAGCGCCTCCTCCACATTGTTGTGGCGGCAGCACAGGTTGATGAGGACGGCGTAGGCCCCGACGCTCATCTCGTCCTCGTGTTGCTGCTTCAGCTCGAGGGCGCGCTGCAGGTTCTGTAAAGTGGAAAAGGCGCTGATGGGGAGAGTGTCCTGTATTTTTACACCGCGTTCCAAAGTATTTTGCGAAGTACATTTTAATCAAATTTTCATGAATAATTGATGCACATGACAGTCAATATAATTTTCCAGTTATCAGCCGCAAAAGTTTATTTCAACTGTCATTGAACAAATCTCAAAATGCGAACAGAATTTTTAAATAAATAAATTCAATAAATAACTCAAAGTCTACTGTTCCAAATTCTTAAGCTCAACAGTGTTTCAAGATATTTTACAGGCTGTAAAGAACTCAAAACGGTCAAATGTTGGATTTGCAGCATTATGGGGCCTTATAAAATAAAATATTTTGGATTGAAATAACTTTTGAATAAGTAGGACTAGTTGCGTGTAAATAAAGGACCCCTTGGCTTGATATCACTTGTGAGCTCTCGGGAAGTTTCAGGTTTAATTGCTTTGCAGGATGTTAAAATAGCGCCAAAGAGCTGCTGCTTGAATATGTTCACATTTTGAACGACATCTGCCATATAAATGTCTTTTTGAGCTCCGAGTGTCAAATGCGCACGTTTGGTGAGGCACAGGTGTCATTGCATGTAAGAATTCCATCACAAAGTGATATAAACGCATTGTACCTCCTCAGCCGAGAGAGCCTGGATGACTTGCTTCAGCATCGAAGCCAGAGGTTTGTTTTCCGCTTTTAGCTCGGCCAGCTTTCCCTCCAGAAATGACACTTTTCCCTCTAATCCCTGACGGTAAGCAAATGTAAAGGTCAACGCTACTCAGGAGGAGGAGAAAAAAAAAAAAAAGAAGTGTAACACTGTTGTCGCACTTACATTCAGGCGGGGCGCTGTTGTCATTGGGCCGTTCGACAAGCGCTCATTTGGGTCTACCAACACGATGATATCCTGACACAAAGGCACACAAGGTAAACATGTATAATCAGGTAATACTTTATTTTTTTGTCCACATTGAGGAAATGTTGAAAATAGTGTCGCTCACTGTGGTGCCAGCACATCCACCAAGTGTGGGGGGAAAAAAACAAAGTCAATATTTTGTAATATTTACTGAAAACGTGCCTATAGGCAAGTTCTTTTGGATTTTGCCCCACATTGGAGGCATTACAAAATGCCACCCCCACAGCGAATTTCTCCACCCATAACAAAAGGTAAGCAGAGCTGCATTGAATTTTGTTGGAGGCACAAATTGGTGTCTACAAACCTCTTTGGCTTCTGATAAAGCGACACATACTTGATTGCTCAGTAAATCTTGGTGTTTGTGAGCTGCATGCGCGACGTAGTTCAGCACATTCATTAAAAAAAAAGTAATTCAGCGACTTGGTGATAAAAGTGCTGGACATTTGTACCTTGATGAGCTCTGGAACGTGGCACGCCTCCAGCAGGTTTCTGATGCCTCTGTAGATATTTGCAGAGATGAGGATGTTCTGTGAAATGAAAATGAACGCAACAGATCAGGTTAAAAGCACAACGTGCGATGAACCTGTTGACTTTGCGCTGAAGGGCAAAAGAGTTGAACATTAATGAAGCCATAAGTAAGAAGCGGCGGTTAAGTTGGTTACAGCTTTAATTTATCTCAGACGCAGAGGGCCAATTAGAGGCTGTCACGCAGCTTGCATTTAAATTAGAGCATAAATGAGGATGGAAATTAAAAGGTGAATTTAAGTGCTCTTGGGACGACTGACAAAGAACAAAACTTAGGCGGTAAAGTAATTCTAATTAGACTGTACTTTTAAATCTGCAGATGTTAACAGCAAGCTGTTTACGATGTGGATTATTGCATGATTTATATCGGGATTGCAGACTGAGCTCAATTGCTGACAGGCAGTTTGGATGTGAAAAACAGAACATTTTTTTCTTCAATCTTAGATTTCTTGTATTATTCAATAAAAGAAAATATTAAATGCATTCAAAATGTCAGTCAGGACGAGTAGTAACGGTACAAAGTGATATAGTTGAGTGAAACGTATGCCATGTCTTGGTTTTTGAACATTTAAGAACATAAAATAATAACTATTCCAAGAGGAAGCATTATGAAGGATTTGTACTGCCTGTGAATGTATTTGGCCTAGGGGGGAAAAATGGTGCTTTCCTAAATTTTTTTCAGTATTTTTTTTTTTTTGTCTTTAGCATTTTGTAATATATTAGGATTTCTTCCAATATTTGTTGTAACATTTTTATCATATTCTTCTCATATATGTGTCAATATATAACATTCTGAGTATTTTCCAACCATATTTAGCCATAATAATTCAGTATTATCTAATAACTGCTTTTTTCCTATAATGATTTTGTGTCAAATAAGTGTGTGCAGGTGTGTACCTGCTCCTTCAGCTGGTTGAAGTAATTCCGCAGTTTGTCTTCTTGCGCTTGCACATCACTCTCTGACATGCTGTCGATCAGATTGTACAGGAAGTAGGCGACCGTGTCTGGACGTGTACACACACACACACGCACAGTGAGTAGCAGTCTTGGGAATACATTTCATTTGCCACCCCGTCAGTCAGTGCATCCATTCGTGTGTTTATACTTTGGTCTATGTCCTGCTGACGGAGGCTGCTTTGGGGCCGTAGTGTGAGCGAGTGTGTGACGGCTGGCGTCTATTTCAACAAACGCACATGTGAACACGCGCACGCGTGCATGCACACGCACGCAGTCAGAGCAAGGCTCGCAGATGTCATCTAACGGGATGTGACACAGATAATCTCCATCGCTTGCACCAGCACACACACCAGTTTCAGCACCGGGGGGACTGGGCCATACACACATTGACGCAGAGCGACATTAACGCCTCCCAAAAACATGTCTTAACGTGGACATCTCACACTCTTTACACAGCGTCCACGCACACTTCTACGACTCAGCACTCTGTCAGCAGCCAAGCTCAGTTTCCGCCCATGGAGAACAAGGGCCTTTTTTCACTCCAACGCACGTACGCACGCACACACACACCTGGACGTAAATATACACAGGCTTCAGGGCAGCAGTCTAAGGCCACTGAGACTGAAGGTGGACACACACACACACTTCGGCTATTTTTAGTTTCAGTTGAATTATAGTTGCAAACCAACAAAGCTGTAAAGGTGAACGCTGATATATGACAAGAGTTTACCTGCTGGTTTGGCGTGCGCTTTGCTGAAGCGTTCATCTTTATAAAAGAGCTCTGTGATCTGTGAGAAGAAAGAACAAAAACGGTTAGATCTTCATCCTAAGTGAGGGCAGGGTTAGTTTGCACTGAAACTAAGCCAAAATTAAACATTTATTTGAATTTTTCTTTTTTGTCATTCATTTTTGTTTGCTGGATCCGTATGTCATAACATCCCAGAACAGTTTTGTTTTATTCCAGATTAGATATATTCCACACCGGCGGTTCTCAAAACTATTTACAGCAACAACCACCTCTAAAAAAAATAAACACTTAAAATCAAATTTGCTCAAAAATCAATCGTGCGCCTTTGTAATTTGGCATGCCTTAGATATGGATGCCAGCTTTAATTAAAAAAATTTCAGGCTACGTTCTCATCCACATGCAGGTGTACATGTTTATATCGTACCAAAACTAGAATGACTTCCTGCTTCGGTGTATTAGAACTGTGGGAAATGTCGTCCTACTAGCGCAATTCTGAGTTCACACCGATTGTGAGCTGAGCGTTTCTGGCGGTGTTTCCAACGTGACAATATCATTGCGGTCTGTGGGACAACGAGGTAAATGACGTAGCCATCTTTTAATGCGAGATTGAGCAAGATAGGAAGAGGCATGGACAGAGGTGAGCGAGGAAGTTGGCATTTTGGAGCCAAACTAATAACACAACCATCGGTCACCAGATTGACTAGCAATGTTAATTTTATTTTTTTTCCCCGATTGTCGGAGGAGTAGCTCCTCTTTCTCTTGCTCAAAGCAAACCGCATGTAGTTGCACGACGAACAAAATCTCCTGAAACCAATCTTAAATTAGCAGAAGAGCCTTGAAGCTATCAAAAAACATGCAGAAGAATTTCAATAAACTATTTTACACAAAAGATGCCGTGCGTCTTATGCATGAAAATGTATCAAAATAAACCCGTTCATTGATATTGATATTTCCGAAAAAAATCATTAAAAAGATAAAAAAATAAATAAATAACAGCATGCAATTAACAGCTACAACTTCTTGCTAATATGCTTTATTATTCACAATATTTCATTTTATGTTAAAACCTTGTCAGTTTTAGTCACATACAATTAAGTGATTCTTTCGCCTACCACAAGAGGGAGCATTCGTCGCAAGAACTGAGCAAATACAACAAAAACGCAATTTAAAGTGCGCAGCTATCTCACCAACGCTGTTTCAATTCACAGCCTTTGTGTTTGCAGGTCGGCACGTAATCATTTGCATGTCCTCGGTGGCGTGAATAATTCAAGAGAAAGACAGCAGATGGCCTTTGTCATATCGCATATTCTCAATACGTTACTTCAGTTGAAGTAGGCGGTCTCTGTAATGTGATCATCATCTATGGTAATCTTTCTTTGTACCACCTCCATGCCGATTAATTGTGTATCTTTAATGATATATTTTTTTAATTCCAGCTTCCCTTTAAGGGCAGTGTGCATGTGTGTGCGTGTGTGTGAAAGTATTTCCTTCTTAATCAGGATAAAAACGGGGACATTGAGCACCTACCTTCACCATACTCTCCATGTCATCAGACCTGCAGTAGGGGGCAGTAGAGGACAAGGCATCAGGTCTTAAGCCACACATTCACATTGCAAACGCACACCAGCAAGTTTACTTTTGTCTCACAAAACTTAAAGGATGTGAACTAAATTTGCTAAAGAAACAGCTTCATCTAAGTCACTGGTGTATATATCTTTTTAACATCACATGAAAATCATACTGAGAAAAATCAGCTTAGTTGGGCCGTTTCTGCCACAAAATTGACTAATGATCCCAAAAAAGTCATTAAACTGCAATCACAAGCTATGTTTTCACTTCGCATTTGTAAACTTATCAGATTCTGATAACGATAAACTAACTGATATGAATTCCACCCTTATCCAGAATGAAGTGTCTTCTAGTGGGACTTATTCACCAACTACAATTAACTTGCAACGTAGCAAGTGTTTTAATCAACTCCATTTGTTGACTGCATGGCTCTCAAATCACTCAACAATGCACCCATGCCATCACATCACCATGGCGACAAAAGTGACAAGTATGGCACAAAACACCACACGCGACGCAAAGACAAGCCCACAGGACAAGACAGATGAGACGGTGATACAAAAAGCACGGCAAACAACAAAAGATACAAAGTCACACACAAGCTAAATGATGGCGTGTGACATCTCTGGAGCTGTCAGCCAGCCAACGAGGAGGAGACAGGAGAAGAGCGGTCTTTAATGATTAAATTATCCCTTGACCTTGTCTTTGACAGGTCCCCGTATCACAATGGCGTGCACACACAAAAACACACACATGCACGTCCCATGTGACGGGCCCAATTATGACCTTGTCGGGGAGGCTCAGGAAGCGCACGGGTGTGTGTCTGCGCAATTTAATGGAAGTAGAGGTGAGAAACACATTCAGACGCCAAAAAGTCTGAAAAAAAAAATGAAAAAAAAAAATACTGTAACCACTACATAGTGATACATGCAGTGGTGTCTTTGCCTAATAGATGAAAATGTTCACAACTGTCTCAGCAAAGCTGCAGAAAGTCAATTGTGTTGTTGCACCGCTTGTATTCAAATGCTGCTTGAAACATTAAAACACCACAGGATTGATGCTATTCATTAGCCCGTCAATGGCATTTGTCAACGTGAACCTAGCAGATTTTCCTAAGGCGACGTTATGTGGTTGTTTTGAAACACACAATGTGTATCTCTTTCTTTTATGTTTAGTTTGACAGTTAACTTCAATCAGGAGAATTAAAAAACAGCTTTATTCCTGTTTTTAAAAAAAATATTTACTACCTGCGAAATTGCTGCTGGTTGTAAAGTTACATTTGCAGCCATTATCTAGTCCTGCACACTCATAATTTATACTGTTCTCAACTGTGGGCCTTTCTAACAATAATACTGCCACACATGACTTCTTGAAATATATTTGATCAATTATTAGCACATTTCTTTACATCCTCTTGGTTTTAATGGGTCAAAATGAAATTCAGCTCAATTTTGTATATTGTAGCTTTTTTTGTCCCAGCGGACAAGTTAGCACTTTGCTGTGACTTACCAGCCTGCCTTCGGTGGGGAATGGGGGGGCAAGAAGTACGAAAGAGGCCAGGGGAGCGCTGTTGGTGTGCAATTGTGTAGTGTCAAAACACAAAATATTTATAAACACCCCGTATTTCAAATGAAGCCCGCAAGTTCGACTGGCGTCCTGAGGCTAACTTGAGGACACTTTGCGTGCGTGCGTGTGTGCTACGATGAAACAGAGGGAGACCAAAAGGCTGGTTCGGGCTATTTAGGGAGGGTTTAGGGGGTAAGGGCAGCAGTGGGCATCTGCTTATTTGCATATCTCCCACGGTGCTTTGGGGTGAGGGCCAGCGGATGAAGCCTCCATATGCATGAGGCAGCCATGTGCGTATGCCGCGTTTTCCCCTGCAGCTGCACACACGCACACACACACGCACACACACACACACGCAAACACACGTAGGCTTGGTAGATGGTGTGATAGGCAGCACATGTCGTATGCAAAACATATGCCGCTGTGACCTCCAATAGTGCTGTGGGCCTCCCTAAAACACTAGCCCAGAGTCGCGTGGCAAAATATGGAAATGTAGGAACACACGCATGGTGGAGACAAACAAAAAAAAAAAAGCATACAACAGGTTAATTGACTCACTTTCTGAAGCCTTGGATGAGGCTGCCGCGGAAAATCCCAAGGTCCAGAGCGGGGTGGGAGGGGTCGGACACTGGAAAAGAGAAGAAAGTGGAGATGAATAAATACATAAAACTGTTTAATCTGCACTATTGATTTGTCTTCAAATGGCCATCTAATTTTCATGTGATTCACGCTCTTAATTCAGAAAGTGATTCATGTATATGCAATGAAATGTTTGCCATCCGTCCATTATCTGAGCTGCTGCTCAAAATTTAAAAGAAAATAACCATCACTCCCTTCATTCAGTTTTAATTTCATTAAATGAAATTGTTCATTTTTATGTAAAATTTTTGGCTTGACTTCCTCGTTAATGAACCTCAAATTCTTGTTTCGAGTGTGTGGGCAGAAGCATGGGGAGAACCCGCAAATTGTGCACAAGACAGCCAGAGCCAAGATTGGAACATGGAACTTCAGACCAGTCAGGCAAAAGTGCTAACCACGAGTACGTACATCCAGCTGACCAAACAAATCAAATTAGTACTGTTCGGAAAATAACCGAAACATGGGGAGGCAAATATGACTCTAAAATCCTAATTATGTTGAGCTTTTTTTTTTGTGACACTTAATCCAAAAGACGGACCGGCCTCAACAAAAAGAAATACAAGACAAGAGAGCAAGACAAAAGAAAGAAACAATAAGTAACGTTACTTATCATCAAATCTGTGTTTTACTGTTTTTAATAGATGTTCACCTTTTTTTTAACACTTTAGAGTGCAACATTGATAATTGCCAGCCACAATTTGACCATATAACTGATCATTCCAAGTTCCTTTGTTTCCATTTATTTTGAAACAGAAATCAAACAAAATCGAAGTCTCCCCACGCCACGTCACTTGATAGCATCTGTTGATAAACAAAGAAAGGTGCTAAAATACTGGAATTAATTAACGTTATATTCTTCTTAAAATAGATTTAAAAAAATAAATAAAGGGACACAGAGCTGACAGCAAATGCGAAAAATGAGCAAAGGAGACTAAAACCAGCAAAAAGACAAACACGGGAAGCGTCATCCATTATTTAACCGGGCCCCCTTTACACCACGCTGCTCGGCCCGGTCGATGCGCTTCTCGTCCTGCGCTCTTTACATATGCACACACACTAATCTCTTTAAAGGTCTGATGAGCGTCGAAGAGTGTGCGGGTGTGCATGTGTGTGTGCGCGTGCACTGGGCCAATTAGCCCGCAGGCATAGCAGCAATTCTTATAATGACGGGTGCTCAAGATGCAAGGTAAACTCGTTTAGAACGGGTGGAAGATTAAGTAAACGTGCATTGGCTGAATATGCGTGTGCGCGTGTGTGTGTACCCACACAACGTATAGAGTTGAGCTAAGTTGTTAGTAGCCACCAGTCGAATCTCTGAAGTTAAGAAACCCTCTGACTCCAGTGGAATGCCTGCATCCTGAAACATGGAAATATTACATTCAAAAGAGCATCAAAATAAGTTCTACAGTGAAAAGAATTAACATCTCATTCCTATTTTTACGCTAGCCACATTCTTGAAACACATTTCAACTTAACGAAACACAAATGTGACTCGGGCCACTTTTATACGTGGCCCTCGATTGCATACGTTAGGGAGTTTTTGGAACGCAAAGGCAGCCTGAACGGCCAGTTCGCATGCATCCGTCAATAATCCGCAGGTCAAAACGTGCACCGCTTGGGCGGAGAGAGTGTGCTGGCAGCTAGGAGATCAAATTTGAAAAGTTGTTTTGAGTAACACTATTGACTTTATATTTTATTAGAATTTAACCTTATGTGAAACATGAAGCATCAAGTGGACATTTATGGTGATATTAATAATTTAGCTACTCATTTCTTA
Source organism: Idiotropiscis lumnitzeri (assembly GCF_059441095.1). NCBI lineage: Eukaryota > Metazoa > Chordata > Actinopteri > Syngnathiformes > Syngnathidae > Idiotropiscis > Idiotropiscis lumnitzeri. The sequence goes on from NC_142399.1 coordinate 11,555,160, forward strand.
CGCGCGGCAATGTCGTGTCATCATCCTTCATTACGTCTCCATGAAATGAGACTTTTAAAGCCTTGTGTTGTCATTTCTCCCAAATACTGTTTTTCTACCTCCTATCGAATCGCTCCACTGCAGAAATGCTCGGCCACAATGGACCACATTTACTTCAGTAAACACTACGTTGTGAGTGATGTCGTCTTTTCAGCACATGCGGGTCACTGGGGACGCATATGGAAGGTCGCATTTATAATGTAATGTGAACGTTTAAACAATAACCTTTTTCACATGAAGCCCCACTTCTCCGCAGTGTTCTTAAGTACTGGATATTAGTTTTGATTTTAACTAAATTAATATCAAGTATAAAATGTGTATATGGATATTTATTTATCACACACACAGCACCTTGAGAGCCTGTCGTGCTGCCTCAACACTGGGGAAGACTGGATGGATGTAGCTGGACATGGTGTCAAGGTCCGGGGTGATGTCAAGCCCCTGCATGCCCTTCATCACCTCCACAAGACCTTCAAAACACACACAAATATCACAAACTTTATTGACAAACCAAGGAGGAACACTTTTGTTTAGCGCTGGCAGTTTACCAGCCTTTGCTTAGCACACTCAAGTGCAAGCCTGGAGCGGTGAAAGCTGCAGGAAAGCGCAGCTAAGCAATCAACACACACATACGCACAACACTCTTAGCCTTTGAGTGAAAAAAACACCCCCCCCCCCCCCTCCAACTAAATGCTCATGGATGCCAACCGCTCCACCTTGAATTAGGGTGGAATACATCGACACGCACTTGGCCTGAAGTAGACTCTTGCAAGCGTTGCCCTGCTCTCCAGCAGAGCCCTGAGGTCCTGCCCCAGGGAAGTCAGGCCTAAACAGCCACATGCATATGGAACAGCCACACACGCTCACACACACGCGCACGCAAGTGTGTGTGTGTGAGAACGCACGAATGAAAGGCAGCGACAACAGCAGCACTTTGCATATGTCTGCGAGCGTGCCCGTGAGAGCTAAAACGAATGGCCCAACACATTCCGTGTGTATACATACATTCACTTTAAGTGCGGTTTTGCGCCGGAAATATCCCTCCATCTATATGACCGCATCCAGCACATACCACCCTCCCATGCGGCCTTCTGCAAACTACCTAAAATTGCTTGAGTTGGCACACCTTAACATGCTGTGTGTATTTCTGCCCCCCACTCAGGTTTCACAACACACACGCTCGTATCTGGAGCTCCGTTTCCGTATCCTCTCGGGATGTATGCGCTCACCTGGCAGTCTCGCTCTTTGGCTGAATAATAGATGAGTCCCAGGCTTTTACACGCCATTAAAATCCGCGGCCGCCTTATAGAAGGTACGGCTACCTGAGCCAGCGCTGTCCATTTATACCCCAGCGGTCCATATATTGCTCATTCATCCGGGCCCTCTCACTATCCATCTTCTTTTCGCTTGCTGCCCCTTTTCCAAGAAAAACAAGCAAACAAGTGATCTTCCTCCTTCTCAATGGACTATCCGTCCATTCAGCCGTCGGCTGGTCCATTCTTATCCTCCCTCTAATCGCTTCTTTCCCACTGCTTTTTTTTTCTGAAAGAGAAAGGAGTTCCTGCTGAATAATCCATAATCAATCCCACTGCAGCAGACAAACAGAAAACAAGTGAATGGAGACCTGGGACGGTTTGGGGGGAAAAGGCGCAAGTCTGCACACAAGCCATTGTGCTCATGGGAAATTTTACAGTAGCTATTTGAACACTCTGCAGACCACCCCTAAGTGAGGCTGCAATCAAATTTTAAAATTATCACACAACCAAGCAGATATTTTGTAATTCGCTCTTGTTGGCAGACACTTCAGAGACCCAACGATATGGATAACAAAAATGTTAAAAAAAAAAATAAAAAAAAAAGGCTTTACTGGACCATACATGACCCCAATCACAATGTTTAGTGGAACTTTGTCAACTTGATGAATGCTGATCCCAAAAATTTAGGCAAACCAAATGTTTCCATTTTCAGAACTAAAAAATTTAAACAAAAACACTTTCACAACCATCAGTGAAATCTCCACAAAAGAATGAGTTGGAACAAGACCAGGAGTGACGGAAAAATAAATCAATAAAATGATATGACTACACGCAAAATACAGAATAGCACAAGATCATGTGGCATCTCAATCTCAAAAGTGACACCCTCAGCTTTGGGCCGTGTCTTGAACAACTTCTATTTTTGCGCAGGCCTTGGAAGTGAATCCAAAGGAGGATGACGGAGGGGAAGTGCGGTGAGGGGTCCTCTCCAGGTTGGTTAACGTGAAGGCTGACACATATCCGGGCGAGAAGTATCCAAGTAGTGAGTTAAGGATGGCAGCGGTCACATGATATCATCATCAGCTTCATGTCTTCAGGTTAACTGTCAAAAGATGAGAAGTGAGCGCCCAGCCCTGAGAGCAGCGGCGGAGCGGAGACAACCGGTAGCTGTCGTCTCCACCCCGACCTTGGACATGAGTACCTGTCACTTCTCCTCTTTTAACCCTGCGAACTCGCACTGGCGCCATCTTCCCCCAGCGCCAGCACTCTGTGGTTGCGACTCTACAGAGGGTGCATTCGATTTTGCAGCGATATAAAGAGTGTCCGAAAAACAACAACGGTGCAAGCAAATGGTACATTCTTGACAGCAGCTTTGAATCAACTTACTGAGGCTTAATTTTCTCAATTAGGGCAGAACCACGACGTAGGAGTTAGCAATTCTGCCCAACCGTTCTCAGGTTCTGGGATTGAATCTCTGCTTTGACCTTCCCGTGTCCACCTCCTGTAACAATGTATTAATGTGTTTTCATTTGTGTTCTAATATCCTGATTATTTATATTATACGCTATATCAATAAAGTTGTATTGAATTGTCAAAGTTTTTTGCACTAATACTGAAAATAAGGCACGGGGGTGGAGGGGATTCACCGTACTTGTCACATGTTTTAGCGTGAGCAAGAGCTGAGCCCATTTTTATGACAGGAAAATGTGTTCTGCGTTGGCCCTGCTTTCGTTGTGAGCAGAGCAAGTAATCAACTAAACAAATGAAAAATACAACTTTTGACTGAAAATGTTTTTTTGTTGAATTTATTTCATTTCATTTCTTCAGGCACTAAATTCTCATCTGGCTCTAGATAATTTTTTAATGTAATGCACCTTGAGCCACATGATTTTTTTTTTTTGGTCCAACCACTTGAAAAAATAAAATTGAGTAAATTCAACACACCATTTCTCCCCCAGTGTACACCAGAAGCTTTTGGGTTTTTTTTTTAGGACGGCACAAGAAATCATTGTTGTCTTAAATGTTAAGCCTGGGATGAGGAACACATTCAACACATCTGTTTCCGTCATCAAAATTCCCTTGTTCATATTTCTCCTTGTCGCTGCTGACCCCCGCTTTATCAAGCTCGAGACCTCAATCAAAAAATATCTCAACCACGGATAACTTTGCATCTCCATTTGTCTCTTTTGTCTTGCTGGTTGAAAGAAAGTAACAAGTCTATTCTAAGCAGTAGAAAATAGCAATATCCGTTTTCAAATTGAGGGAGTAAAAGTAAAAAGTTGAACAATCTGCTTCAGTGCAGTAACAAAGCACCTGTACCTTGCTTCTTGCAATCACTACTTGAGCTACAGTAGACGGAAACTCTTGGTGGAAATGTGACATGAGAAATCGAGATGGACAGCAAAAGAGAGTTCAAGGTGAGGTCGCATGAGCAGGCAGGTGCAGACCGCACAAAACAAGAGCAGAATAGCCCCCACCCTTTCCTCAGCGGTATCCTACACCCACCACCCCCCTCCCTTGTTCGACCATGTCAAAAGTGATAAAAAGTGCTGCGCGTGGCGAGTGCTGACAAGCGATGACTAGCTGGCGGCAGGTGGGCAGTGCGGGCCGGCATATGCTTCCGCTAAATCCACACCTCATCAAAATGCCACCCGCCCTCTCTGTCCTTTTGCGCTCCCCTCCCAATTCCGCAGCTCCGGACCGCTTTGCCCGGTAGTGACACCTGTGGACAAAAAGCGACACGGCGCTTAATATTTTATGGAGCGTGCACAGTGGGGCGCATAATCCAAAGTGAATTCCCTCAGAGCGCTTGCATTTACATGAAATCAAGTCACTCTGCATCAGTCACATCACCTGCAAAGCCCCCCACTCCCGCCGCTTCCATCCCTCTGGAAGGCCACCCTCCCTCTCTGTCCACACACACGCGCACGCACGCCCGCACACCCTGCAGCCGGGGAGTGTGTGAGAGCGAGCGGAGGGGAAGAAGCTGCATCATTCATGAGTGTTAAGGCAGTCCAGCGTGTGAGCGAAAGAGCAGTTTCTCCACTTTCCTTCCTTCCGTTTTACACCGTGATGACTAAATGGACGCTACCCTGCGTTGGAGGGGCTCCCAAGAAGCTGCGGTTTGGCCAGTGTGTGTGTGTGTGTGTGCGTACGTGCGTGCGTCTCTGTGGGTGAGGGGGTGTGCATGCGTGTGTGTGTGTGTGTTAGAAAATCATGCCTCTTTTTTTTTTCTTTTTCCTACGCTGCCAAGTCAGGCGCTAAAGCCTCGCATCGACGAGCCGTCTCGACCGCACAAGAGGAGTTGATCTTGCGCGGGACCGAGCGCTTCCTCCTCCCTGTCAATTAGCTGACAGCGGCAAAATGCATCATTTATCAATCGCTCTAAAAAACCCAAAGAAAGGGGAGGACGACGGCGCATGGTAAAAAATAAAGCACTTAAAAGCCCAGCCGCCTCTGCCGCCGACATGCGTTTGACAGCAAGTCCGCTAACGAGTGGTGAATTCTGACAATGTCGACTATCTGCCACTGAGACGATTCCACCACTCCGCCTCCTCCCCCTGCTCCTCCAAGCTCATGCAGGACATAAACATGAGGCTCAAGCGGGGGAATAACTGCAGAGTAGCAGCAAGAATCATCTCCATAAGTCGCGAGCCATTCAAACTGTCACAAAGAACAAAAGAAAAGAAACTTTAGAGACACTGTGACAATGTTTCTCACAAACAAGGAGAGTGATGAATTTTCATCTTAACAGGATGTCACTGGCAAAAATATAATACACACGAAAATGCTCAGTTTAAAATGGACAAAGGGACGAAGGATCCTTTAAAGAAAAGCAGCGATCAACAGACTTTGACCAGACTTTATAAGAATCAGAATCAGAGAGGATATACTGTATGGGCTTGCAAATAATTGCTGAGTTCATGGACATATTACGGCTCCCAAAATGAAAATTCCTTAGCCAGAAAAAGACAAATAGATATTTCAAGAAGGCCTTGACATCCTGTGAGATTCTGGACTTAAAATGATTCAAAGGCCAAGACAAGAATTCAGGAATTCATTGAAAATGAAGTGAAGGTTTTATCAAGTTATTCCCATTCTTTTAAATACACAAAATGTTTAATTGGAGGGCTGAACGATTTTAGGAAAAAATAGTAGTGCAATTTTTCTGGCAGACATTTCGATCTGATTAGTAATTTTCTCCACAATGGACAATAACGTTTACAAATATGACAGAAATTGCCATTTTACCATGAAAAACAACAAAAGCCATTCCTGCAATAATGCACAGACACTAAGTGGTTTTGCGAGGGGGAGGGGGCAGTTCTTAAGTTTTTAAAAACAACTTGTCGTCAAGTATAATTTTGGATTTATGTGTGATTATGTGTGTGAAAATGCATTTTTAAACCCCAAAATGTTTTACATTTCACACCAATGTACCATACTTTCCGGCCTATAAGACACACATGCATATAAGCCGCAGCAACTCATTTTGGAAGGAAAAACAAACAAAAAAATGATATACAGGCCGCACCAGACTATAAGCTGCAGTTTTCTACGTTGAAAAAAAAATTGTTGTTTACTGCATGTACAGAACGATTTTGGACTGTGAAAGCACATAAAGGTACATAAACAGATGTTAAAACTGCCTTTTAACACGACAACTACTTTGCTAATTAAAACAGAACAGACCCAAGAGAAAAAAAAAAAAAAATCAAGATTCATTTAGCGGATTTTCTGAACTATAGAGCGCCCCTACCGGTGAAAGAAAAATCAACAGAAAAGCTGCACCATTGTATTAGCCGCATGGTTCAAAAGTAGCAGCTTATATTCCGGAAAATACAGTACAGGTCCTTTGTACAGAAATTTCAAAATCATTGGCCCTTAGCAAAGCTAAATGGATTCAAATATAACATTTTGAGACCTATTATTGTGTAGATCGTGCAAATATTATTGATGAGTTTATAAACATTTAATATGCGTTTGACATTGAACCTCTTCGTCATGATGACGTCAGTCATTTGCATATTGCGGTCTGAGAGCGTCGGCTAAATTGCTAACGTAGCCGTCATCTTACTTGATATCTACATACGTATTGATTGCAATACAACATTTCTGTTCATAGCTCTCCGCCCGAACGCGGTCCTCATCAGACTTTGGTGAAAGCTCCACTGTACAACTAAGCACGAATTTTGGGTCTTTCCTGACTCGGTATTTCACATTAGCAAGCTTAGTGACTCCTCGTTTGATTCCTCGGCTTCTTGTTAGTGGGGTGGTTTATTTGCCGCCACGGAGGAGATGATCTGCATCACGCAGCTTGTGCTGCGCGCAGACTTGCATATAGTACAAATGAAGTCCGTATTGCTGCGCCGCCTTTTTTTTTTTTTTTTTAAACCGATGCGCCACAGGTTAGTGGCCTGCTTCGTGAGTGTGGAGCACAAGAGCCCTTTAATTTAAAAAAAAAAACACGCAGCTTTGACGATCTCGAAATTGTGTTATCTGAGATTCCAATTTTGGTCCCAAAACGTTAAATCTTTCAGCCCTATGTGATTACGTTCTTTAAAAAAATAAATAGCTTTGACTTCATAAATCAGTCAAACTCTCCAAACAAAATGTCCATGCTACAGAGTCAATTCACAAAGAAAACTGAGGTGTAATAAATGGGTTGCACGCATCAAAACTGTAGCTGGCGGGAAAGACAAAGATTCAGGTGGCCACAAAGATCAGAGGGCCGCGAGGAAATAAGCTACTCAACATTCACATCTGATGACATTTCCTCAAAGTCAAGAGTGTTTTTTATCGCGATTGGGGAGCTGGGACCTTCTCTAAAAACTTTGCCATCTCTTGGCCGAGTCCCCCCAGAGAGTGCACGTGTTTGCTTCATCTCCTCTCGCTCAAACGCTCTCACGCGGGGGGGGGGATCAGACCTCTTCGCCCTTGGCTGCCCCGGTCCGGTGAAATCCGTCCCAGTTGGGGGTTGTGCCATTAATATTTGAGCTGAAGCGTTCCTTTTAAAAGCTCTTTCTGCTACAAAATACCTCTCATAAGCCCCCTCTCTACATTGCAAAAATAACACAAAATGGTTGCTTGCTCAGATGGGACATAGAGACGGATGCTTGCCAGGTTGCTGTCTACTTTTGTCATTGTTGGGGTCTCACGGCAGCCCAAACTTGAATAATATCATTATTCCTACTAAACATTGACTCACTTTCAAAAGTGAAACCCCAGCAATAGCTTTGAATGTGTCCGAGACAATGAAGGGTAAAGAGGACCAACTATACCACAGACAGAAAAAAACTACTTCAGGTAAAAAAGTGGCCATTCTAACCAGATATAGCGTTCTGACAAACTGTTTTTTGGGAAAGTATTGTCACAATGCTACTCATGAGCTTGTGCATGCCCATAGTAGTAACTGAGTGCATTACTGTGTGTGACTGATAATCCTTAAACTGTCAATAAAAAGAGGGCATTTACAATATTAAATGTCTATCCAGCCTTCCTACACAAGCGTGTGTGTGCGTGTATGTGCATATACCAGCTGCGTTGTTGTCCTTCGTGTGCTGTGTCAACAGGGGCCAGAAGTAATGGGGTCTGATGGGTAAATTCTGTTCTTTCATCGTCTTCATCAACTCCAAAGACAAATCTGCAAGAACCGGAAGTAGCCTTTAAAGACGTTACCATCGCCTTGCGTTACACAAAGTATCCTGTTTAAGTGGCGTACGGGTCTTTTTCGCCTCCAGGGCGCAAGACAGGGTGAAGGCGAGCGGCGACGTGTGCAACTGGGCGTCATGCAGCTCTTTGCAGTAATGGCTGATCTTCTCCAGTGGCTGTAATTCAAACAACAAAAAGGGTCACGACAAGCAACAAGACATTTGACAAAGCTTAAAAAAAAAGGCCTAAAAAGTGTTTCCGTCTGACACTGTGGCTGACTTTTTACTAAAATTTTGATCGCTCAAAGGAAATACAATTTTTCTGTGACTGGCTGGCCACCAGGTCAAATGTATTATTGCAATTTTATTCTCTGATCTGAGATTTGACAAGAGCGCCTGGACATGGCATTTTGGTGAAAGATGTGCAATCTGCATCAGATCTGGGTTAAATGTTTGTCACTACAGCTTCTGACCGTGTATGCCAGGGGTGTCCATTCTTTTTCAGTATGCGAGCTACTTATAAAATAATCAAGTCCAAGTGATCAACCTACTATTTGAAAATGGATTTAGAATAAAAGTGCCAGGTGCTGAGATCCTACGACTGACTCTGTGAATGAGTAATATCAAGCACCGTGTCCATGTTGATGCAGTGTCTAAGGAAGAAGTTTCCCAGGTTGGCCGAGTCCATGTTGACGTCGTCCGACTGCAGGCTGGGAAACGTTTTCAGGATGAGGAAAGCAGTGTCTTCGTGGCCCTGAGTGATGAAGCTCAGACACAAGTTCATCGCATCTGCAAGGTGAGCATTGTTTAACCATTTAGAGACAGTCACAAACAGCACGCGCCAAACAGTTAATTGAAAGAGCGAACGTCGCATATGCAGGCACACCTGGAACGTAACCCCTCTCGTGCCTCAAGCGCTCCAACATTACGGGGATGTGCTGCTGATGCCCAGCTTTGGTCAGCGTGTACATCACTTCCATGATGTCTCGGTCCATCAGACTGCAGTCGACGCTCTCCGCCTCCTCCAGTGTCTGATGTGGAGCAGCCATCGTCATTGATTCAAATATTGAGGGATACAATATTCAATTTAAAGAACACACACACACACACCTTCTTCAGACTGTCCATGTCTCCCTTCTCGGCGTAAGCATTCAGCAGAGACACAAACGTCTCGGGACCCGGCTCGATTCCAGCTCCCCGCATGACTGACAGGATATTCTTTGCGCTTTCAATGTCGCTGTCGCACACAAAACATTTTTAGCAAATTGATCCGTGAGCACAAACCATTTTGTTATGCTGTGTCAAACTGACCCGTTTAATGTGAACAAAATTGTGTTTGTTCGGAATATCAACAAGTGCAAGAGTTTATTTCACTTCATCGGCAAGTTGTGTTCATGAGAGAGCAATTATTTTATTCAGGGTTTTATGTTTTGTATCTGACAATATTGGATAATTAAACTAAACAATGCCGAACTGACCAAGGAACATTATTGCAGTTCCAGAGAAAAACACCATGAGGGAGAGTTAAATTGGGGTACGTATTGATTTTTTTTTTTTTAGTATTTGTGAGAGAGAGAGAGAGTGAGAGATCGAGAGAGGAAATATAAAATGGAATGTAAAAAATGTATATAAAGTATTTATGCCCATTTTAGTGCCTAGTGATGATCAATAGATAAATAAATAAAATGGTGCAAGTAAAAAAAAAAAGATAAAACAAATTTATAAAAAAAAAAAAATTTGTTAAGAACAAGGCATGCCGCCAATTCTGAAACATGGCATTTTCGCTATCGTTTTAAACCAGCCAATTTGACCTGCAAGATAACAGGACGATAAAGGTTAAGAGGCAAAGGCGGAAGCAGAGCTCACCCTGCTCGCGCGTGGCCTGTTATCAGCGCATTAAAAACAGCTTCGGTGATGGGAAGGTCTTTGCTCTTCATGAAACCCAAAATGGTGCTGGAATGAAACAAGTAGACCAATTCACAATCGGGGATTCAAAAATACACAAAATATCCTCAACAATTACAACTGCGTCAGTTGATAACAATTCATCATTGGCGTGTTTTTGACAATTTAAAACAATCAGCCAGTTTTGAGGAGCGATCCTGACTCATGCATAAGAGCTCAACCTGCAGCCCTCCGGGGCGAGGCCAAGTACCTTGTTTTAGACACCTTGAAAACAGCCGATCTTCACCCAATCTAGCTGCTAAATCATGGGCAAAGAAGCTTGATGGAGAAGAGCTGGTAATATATTAATTAGCTCACTATAATGTGGTTGTAGGTTGGTTGCGTAATGTGCCACTTGATGGGCAGGCAGCCTACTCCTGATGCCCACCTATTTTTATAGAACCAATTAAAGTCCAATTTCCACAACACATGCCCTTCACAAGCTCACCTGGCACCTTCAATGTCTCCATTTTGGCAGTAGGCTGCGATGAGTCTCTGGTAGGTAACCTAGAAACACAAATGACTGCAATTCAGAACAATGTGCATGAAGCAAAACAGTTGTCCTTGTTATGATAGTGACAGCAACATCATCCAGTACGGTTTTTCACACTCTCTTCGTCTTACTCTGTTTGGCAGGACATTGGCGGCCTCCATCTTGGCCAGGAAGTCGGTGGGCGAAAACTTGAACTCATTCTGCAGGTACACCTTCAGCAAGGCATTGTAGTGACTCACGTCATATTGCGCACCTTGTGGGATTAATAAAACAAAATGCCATTGCTGCAATTGCTCTAGTCTACAATAAGACGTTTCACCATGACATGTCACATACTTCCGTCACGTCATGTGTTAATGTGTAAAATAATTAATAGACCTGATGCCGATTATGATATTTGTTCACCAAAGGGGATGTTTGAACGTCAAGCGTTAAATAAATAAACAAAATACAAAATTAAAATAAAGATCAGCTGATTTTAAGAGCTTATATCAACCGATTAAATTGGGACGGTCAGGCCCTAATTAAAACACATTTGGATTTGAGCAAAAAGCACCACTGCGCGAGTCCTCTCGCTCACCCAGTTCTTGCAGCTTAGCCCAGACGCGGTGAGCCAGCTCAGTGCGCTCCTCCAGGCCCATTTCTGGCAACAGGGAGCCACAGCTGCGCAGCAATAGTAGGGCCTGGTTACCACTCGGATAACCTGCAATCACATAGAGAGACAGAGTTTATTATCGCTGATAAAAATGACAAAGACAACAGGCATATTTGTAGTTAATAAAAGAAGCAAAACAGTTCAACTTTCTACTTGTACCTCTTTATATTTGATTTAACTCATAAACTGCAGGAGTTCATGTCTGCCATAGTTACCCATCCTGCAGATGTCGTGGAAGATGCGCAGCAGCAAGGTCTTGGTGATCCGACCGGTCCTTCTCACCGAACTGTCCAGCTTGGCCAAGGCCCAGTCGAACTGCTGGGCCTGTTTGGAACGCACCGTCACGTTAGGCTCGTCCCTCTTCTCCGAAGCCACTCCATAGCTGCGGACGCATCCCACTGCACGTGGCCACACATGACTGTAGCGGGTGAATGGGGTAAAAGAAAAAATTAGATTAATCAACCAAGATTATAATTCACAACACACACAGACATTTACTTTCAAAATTATGGACAATTTAAAGCAGTGATGCCAGTTTGCTGCGGTACATTAGAGTGCTGTGAGAGCTTGTCAGTTGTGCAGTGCGAAATTACTCAATTTCACTTACTTGGTGCAAAAACTTTAATCTATTACTATAAACAATGTATCTTTGTTCATCTATCTATGCCAGTGACATAGAGTGACCAGTAGAACAATTACATACTTTTCCACTAGATGGCAGAAGGTAAAATTTACCTACAGTATGTAGCCACATGCTGGCAGTTAATATACCAGAATAATAGCTTTTTGGTGAAAAGAAAGAAGGCAGAATTCACACTGTGTAAAATAGGTAGGATTTGGATATATTTCAGGCAAGATGAACAGTATTTTGAGACATTTTCAGTTGATGGTATGAAATTATGTTCTCAAATGTGTGCCCTGGCCTATTTGAGACACTTCACTGAAAAGCCATCAGCTCCTCAGTGACGTTCAACTGAGAGTAATACGGGTGCTGCTTCATGGTTAGATGCTGCAAGAGAAAACAACTCTTACTTTCTAAATTTACGGCATTTCTGAAGAATGAGTCGGTGAAAATATGTCAAATCAAAGACCATATTACGTCGGCTCATGCGCAATCTAAAATTATGGTTAAAAATTACAATGCAATTGTAAAAGTGCTTCACTGTATTATTCCAAGTCATCATACGCTTGATACGCATGTTAACCTGATTACCTAACAATGTATATTCATGTTATATTAAACAAAGTGAACGACAGTGACAATAAACAAATGCACCATAACAACATTGCAATCATTGTGTGTGTAATAGTACAAATCATGCTGGTTTTGTGGGTGTCATTGAACCTCAATGACATCTGCGTATCAGGCTAACGCGCATGGATGGCGGCTAGCCAAGCGAGCGGCTTACCCGGCCGCGTTTCCAACACTCAGGCGCGTCTGTCGGCTCACAATTCCCGTCCTGCCGACACCAACACTTGCGCTATACAGCCGACTGTGTGGCAGTCCGTTTCTTCTGGTCCCCGCAATTTGGAGCGAGCCCAAAGGCGAAAACTTGAGAAACCGGGTTGATCTCAAGAGCGCGGCCATGTTTGCTATGTCGCAGGAGGCAATGACGAGCAAGACTTCCGTACTACGTCGTCACTAGAGCACCGCGAGACTTGGGACGCAATTTTAACGTGCCATTGAAACAATACGGAAAACTCAGCTTATTTCAGTAGTTTATTTTAAAAACGGAAAATTGTACATTTATTTTTATCATATAGTATATTTTTTATGGAATTACATTACTGAAATTAATGTTCATGTTATACGGATACGTACATGTCTTTGGGTAGCTATTCTCAGTACCAATACGAATGAATGAAATCTATGAAATAGTCAATTTTATGGGTAAATAACACAGGTACAAAAATAATTTAAAAAAAAAAAAAAAAGGGATGGTGACAATTGAAAGTATTAATTGTATGAATAGAACACCCAGACAAATATTAAGATAATCCACTTTGTTCCAAAATTTGTGAAACTTTACACTATTGAATTTTTTAATTGCAGTGGTCTCGTGTGAAAAATGTTCAATAGGTAGTATTTAATATGGTTGCGCAAATTATGATAATCTTATAAAACTAATTATCAGTAATTTGTACTTTCAAGTGTTTTTTATATGAATACAACTTAAATTGTTTATTGTAAAATTCTAACAAGGAATGCCATAAAATGAAATAGTTGTTCACAAGTCATGCACTTCATTCATATGTACAAGCACACAATTCTACAAATCATTTTTTCTTTATTTATTACATCACAAATCTTTAGAAGCTCAGTTAATTTAATTCTTGGATCAACATTCGATTACTCCTCCTCTTTGCTTTTCTAAAGCTCTCCTTAACTACCGTCTTTGTTTCCTGCACACTTTTCCTTTGGCGCTCTCGTCGACTGTGCTCATTCCACAGCTCCAAAGCCAGCCCGCGAGTGCGACACGAATGATGCAGCGTCCAGGCTTGGTAGAATTCACACTTCTTGGAAGCCTGGAAGTATTTCTGCCTCTTTGCTCCTTCTTCTCCCTCCTTCGAGAGAGAGGCTCTGGCTCGGGAGAGTGCTGAACGCAGCTGACTCAAGGCGGCAAGAATGTATCCAGCTGCATTCTCCTTGTCTCTACCCGCTACAACGTGAGCGGTGGCTTCTACTGCCAAGTTCGTGGCGCGGGATTCTTGTTTGTTGAGGTACCCTCCAGCTAAAATGAGGGTCTCCCCGCTGTGTATGGCCTCTTGAACGGAGTTGAAAACCTTGCTGGAGCTCAGCACCTCGGACAACGTGAGCATCATGTCACAGAACTCAAACAGGAGTGAATCAGCATCGCCGTTGAAGAGCTGCAATGTGAAAGTATAGCAATAAAGAATGTTGACAACACTGTAGCAGACCAATGGAGATGGATTTGGACACAAGGAGCTCAGTCTGGGGATTTGGGCAGAAATCGCAGGAACACCAGAGAACATGGAGCTTGCAGTTTTATTCTTGCTCTTAATCTTTTTCACTTTTTGGTCTGGATTCTGAACCTCCTCCTCTAGTACCTCCACCAGAGCTCTCCCAGCCTCGTTGTGTACCTCCCACCACGGTCTCCACACGGGGATCAACCCGCCAAGCGTGCCCCCCCTCAGCAAACCAGTGAATTTCTCCTTCTCTCGGCTGTCAAGCAGCGCCCAGAGCTCATCTTCTGAGAGCTTATCAAGGTCAAGCTCAGACAGATGTTGAGCCATGCTTTCTGACATCTCCTCATCTGCTTCCTGACCTCCAATTTGTTCCAGTGTTCTCAAGATGTCTTTGACCTCCCTCCCACTATCTGCTCCAGAATCCTGAAGTTCAGCTAATCTGGACAGAAGCTCCAGAGTCTCAAGGTTGCCGTCTTGCTCCAGCCCAGCTTCTCTTAACACGCTTTCCATTCCTCCTGTCACTTGAGCCTGTTGTCTCAGTCCGAGAAGAATCTCGTGCATTTTCTTCTTCCCCTCTTGATCTGTTTCCCCCATGCTTTTCAACTCCTCTAGAACAGACTCCTTGTAGAACTCCTCTGAGCACATGGAGTGATTAGGGCTGCGGTAGCAAGCCACGCCACAGTAATGCAAATTGCAGCGAGGGCAAGTGTAGCACGCGGGCTTGCAGTTGCACAGCATGCACAATTTTGAATTCTCCCCGGCCGAAGCCTGAGTGATTAATTCTTCTTGTCCAGAAGAAGCCCTTCTTCCGGGGACTAGGATTCCATCCTTGCTGACCGCCGAGGCATCCTCTGCTTCATCCGGCCACTTGTCCTTCGGACCGATGTCTGTCAGAAGATTCTTCACTGACCGAGAAATTGTCCGTCTAATTATTGGATTCATTATTGTCAAAAGAGCAAAGGAGAAATCAGCGTCTTAACCCCTCGAAGTAAAACCTGGGATGTAAACAAAAGAGACTTAGATTAGCTCACGTGCAGCACAGCAGAGACGAAAATATGAATTTAAAAAGTCATTAACGTCCGTTTCACACTCGGCGAGACTAACTAAATCATAAATACGTTTCAAGCAATTTGTGACATTTCTATCCCAATTTGGGAAACTTACAGTGGATCTTTCACTCACCTATTAGCATTAGCAAATACGTCTGGACGGTGTCGGCTCATTGAACCGGTGCTGCGCCATCTTGGATTGTGATGACGTATTCTTAAAGAGCCAGTGACATTTTTGGTGCGGCCATTGTTGAATAAAAAAAAAGACTGACATAACTTCTCAAAAAGCACATTTGGATTGGTTAGTTTTGTATCTAAGGTTTAAAGTAATGATATAAGCAACCCTAAACACTTTGACGTAGTCTGCATCAATTGCCACTATATGCATCAGTGTTTGGTCCACTCAGAATGACTGCACCATGCATATCAGGGACAAAGTCAAATAAAAATGTGGCCTCTATTTTTAGCGTAATAAGCACACTTATAAATAGAATCAGTCTGTCTCACACATTTCTATTCTTGCCTATTATTACATGTGTCTCCCTGACTCTGCTTTATGTCCACAGCTCCCACAGGGCTGTTTGCTTTGAGGTGATCGTCTCCTGCGGGGGAGTCAACCACAGTAAAGGTCACGCAGGTGGGGAGTTGTCATATGGCTGTCCACCCCTCACCAGGCAAACGGGTACCCGTGATGCCTAACATACCCTGTGGGCGGAAGACGAAATGTGACAAAGGGGTCTAAGGTTGACGTGTGCCATGCTGTCTTTGGCCCCGCTTCCCTTGCCCCTGGCTGATGTGCCAGCATTCCTGGGCAGACTGCTGCCTTCTTGTGTCTTCTTTCTCCCACTCTGACATGTCCTGTGTCATTGCAACCTACTGGGATGCATAAGCTTGGTTACTGGCAGATACCACAATAAGTAGTAAACACATTTTAATTAGGCTACATGTGAATTAGTGCCTAATTAGAGAGATTGGTGCCCAGGATTTGTATAATTTTCTTTTGTGCTCATAGAGAAGGGTTTGTCCAAATATCAGATGTCTCAAAAAATATTACCCTGAGCTTATCTTGTGACGTGTTAAGAGCACTTTATCCTTCTTCTCGGAAGACAGTCAGGATCACAATTGTCCATGTTAGAGTTGTTCAATGTTTTGAGCAGGTTGCACGCATACTGATCATTGAGTCTAATTTGAGCCTGATTCCCCCTTTCCAACCAAAGAAAATGCAAGCCATGGCTGTAAAAACTGATTCTGAAAGATTTTTCTGTTGTGTGTTGAAGATGTTCAATATTTAAACCAGGGTGCACACTTACCAATAATCCACTCAACTCAACTCTATTTATAAAGCACTTTAAGAAAACCACCGCTGTATATAAAGCGCTGTACATGGAGCCAGAGTAAGTCATACAACAACAGACAATAAAAAAAATTAATAATGAAGACAGTAAAAATAAATTAAAAAAAAAGCAAAACCACAAATCAAGTCTCATATTGAGTCAAAAGCCAAAGAATAAAAAATTGTTTTAAGATGAGTTTTAAAGACGGAAAGCGTGAGGGCTTGCCTGGGGTAAAGCGGGACATTCCAAAGAGAGGGACCGGCAACGGTGAAGACTCCATCCCCTCTGAGCCTTCTTTTTGTCCTCTGTACCTCTAATAGCATCTGGTCTGCAGACCTGAGGCACCGGGCGGGTCCGTAAGGATGGAGAAGCTCAAAGAGATTTGAAAACAAATAGAATCTTAAAAAGAACTTTAAAATAGACAAGAAAGTTCGCCAGCGTTCTCTTACGAGAACCAGTCAAGAGCAGCATCCTTCTGGACCAACTGGCGATGCTTGATGGAGGATTGGCTGACTCCAAAATGAAGTGCATTATAGTAATCTGGCCGAGATTAGATGAATGAATGAATTACTGTTTCAGCCAGTCCAATTTCATAAACAATGTCCATTTTGGGACCCAAATTTGAGACTATTGGCTTTAGTTAAGGACCCAGGAGGCCCAAGTCAACAGGATGGGAAGTACAAGGACCACTTGGACCAAACACTCTCTTCTGCTTTCTTTTAATTGGAATTCAATAAATTCTGTGCCATCCAGGTCTTTAGTTTTTCCAGACAGGATTAAAGTGGCCTCGATGAGAAAGTGTCTTATTTTTTTGCGGAAACATAGATCTGAAAGTCCAATACCAAAGGGAGCAGATACAAAACTGAAAACAGCAGCGGCCCCAGAATTGAACCCTGTGGAACACCGTTTGAGAATGGAGCAGTGCGGGACTCGGAGATACCAAGACTAACACAAAAAAGTATCCTGTACCTTCCTTCCAATCATAGTCATCAAAGGTCTGATTTTGTGACATCTTTAAGAAATAATCTTGAGTGATTATCCTTTGGTTTGGGTTGTTTTAAGAGTCTTTAGTCCTCCCCAAACTGCTTGGAAAACGGTCACGGCAATCGTAAATGTTAAACCTGTTCAATATTGATGATGGCAAATCCTTTTGTGTGTTGTCAAGGCTGAGGTTGTCTTAGCCTTGGACTTATCCGAGAGCATTAAGGGATCAGATATGTTTCGACTTTTTCCTGTGTAGTCGCTAAACTTTAGAAGTCAATTTCATGTTTATAGGCCATTGATTAAAGTTCTAATTTATACGTTTATTTCCAGAAAGTAATCTGGGTCATGTTGACGTTTATTTCCAAGTCCCCCCCTGCCAAAAAGAAAAACACTGACACACACTTCGACAAAGATACACACACAGACAGACAGGCAATCCCCATCCCACGACATACACACTTGTAGCTACACACATCCCTGCGTCTGCCACCAGCTGATAGGTTAACGGGGAGCAGCCTCTGCCCTTTGGGCATGCCCAGTGTTGGCATGACTGCTGCTGTTTACTCCACATCAGCGGTGTATGGGGGTGTGTGTGTGTGTGTGTGTGTGACTGTGTGGGTTTGTGTGCAGAAAAAGAGAGTTGATGTGGACTGTTCTGTCACCTGTCAGCTCAAAAAGATGTTGCAGTATGTAGGGTACCCAGTAGGGAGACTCTGTAGTGTGTGTGTGTGTGTGTGTGGGGGGGGTCCTCTTGTCTGTTAACATCCATAAGCAAGTGTTTAATTTTATTAAAGTGTATAAGACACAGAGTCCTGGCGCTGATGTAGCAATATTGCAGAATCTCTGGAATTCACATCCAATTGTCGTCTCAGTGTGTTTTGGTGGAACGCATGTAGCAGTCACTCCCATTTACTGCTCTTTTTCATGAATGAGGCCTGGAATGTTGGCTCAGGTCCCCCAGTCATGAAAGCATCACTGTATGACGTCAATAATTCAAACATCCGGATCCATTATTTACTTAATATTTTGTCCTTCTTGCTCACAGGAATCTCTCATGCATGCACAACCTCCTCGTCCTCCTTCCCTCCATTGACAACCTCAGTATATATAAACAAAACGCTCGTACCCTCCTGCCTGTGAACTATAAACGCGTGTATTCTACTTTAAATGTACATGTTTTAGGGGAACTGAAGGGTTGTAGTATGTTAGTGGCATTATCTTAAGCATTTACGTGACAGAAGGTCGATCATTAACATTAACAGGTTCATATTTGCTGCAGGTGTTCCGAATTTTTTAACAAATAGCGTTTATCAAACGAAACCAAAAGTACCGTGCACCAGTGGCGCAAAAAGTATGTATGCGGCATTAGCGGCGCATAGGAGCGCCGCGCTATAGAGGGCGCCAAAGCGATAAGAGGAAAATCTAAAAAAAAAAAAATTAGTGGCCAATTTATGTATTAAACAGCTGTTTGTTCACGGGTGTGGTAATGGTTTGATCTAATCACGAATACGAATAGAGGCACGTCACTGATCTCCCTCTATATACAGTACTTCCCCTTCCATCCCTTGCTTCTCCACCACAGCATTCCCCGCAGGAGGCGACCTGAGAGCATCAGCATATCGGTATATCGCCGACCGCCTAACTTGAGGCCATCCCTCTCCGAGCATCTACACAAGAAGGAGGCACGGAGAAGGAAGCAAGGGAGAGAAGTGCGTCCGTGTCCCAGAGGATCAGTGTCTGTCTTTCCGCATCAAGAAGTGAGAACGTGATGGCGCCGCAGCAGCGCGTGTCGGCCGACTGGCCCTCAGTGAACTGAGGTGTCATACGTGTGAAAATCACAGCTTCACGCTACTGCAGAGCGGGCTTGATGCTCCAAATCGCCGAGACGCCGCAGAACAGTGTCCGGTGATATGTTGTCTGCTGGGACCTTAAAAGCTACGTCGACTGGATTCACACGGCATGTCCTTGTGCACCATTTCTGATTTCGTGTGAAGATCCAATACTTTCATGTCAAGTACCTTTTACCATTTTGACAAGTATGTTAGCTTTTATAGCCATGTTTACAATAGAATAGAATAGAATAGACTCAAAGCATCGGGTACTTACGGAGAACTCCGATATCTGCCACTGATGCTTAAGGTAAAAAAGTTCAAACATCAAGTAAGGCCTCAAGTTAGCGCAGGTAGAAAGGGGCGTTTGCGCCGTTGTGGGTGAGAACACACTTCCTGGCCAATGAAAACAGCTCCATTCCCTTTAAATTTAGTGCAGGCGTTTCACATTGCAGAAGCAGAAATAGACTCACTGGATTCCATGCGGAAGCGGGCCAAGTATGTTAAAAAGGAACTTCAAGAAGCCCTCCACTTGCGGATTATGTAATATATAATGGGCAGATTCAGAGGATTCAGAGGGATTGAAGGATTAATGTACATTTTTATCATATTTATGTTATCAATACTGTGACATTTACCACACAAATCAACGGAGTGTATAGTCTGTGTACCTACGCTTTGATCAAATCCACCAACTCATGTTACACCCGGGGCGTCATTTTATAGAAAATATCCTCAGTCTGATGGAACACTTAGCAAGGGGCTGCACGGTCTGCCAAATTCTCAATCATGGTAAATTAGACTTACTTTGGTATGAAAATTGATGATGAAAAAAAAGAAAAAGAAAAGATGCACCAGTTTCTACGCTGAGCATGCGTGCCCTTGTCCATGAAAATAGAGCCCAGAAAGTTATTTCTTCACAATTAGAGCATCTGTCATTGTGTTGATTGAAACTTTATCCCCAAAAAATGCGAGTGGTATCCACACTTGGTATGGTCGAGTTCTCAAGAGACAATACTTGCGCTGATATTGGTCTGAAAAAAATGAGCAAAAATGCCTTCAGTAGTTTCAAGCATGAGACTTTTTCGTGCTCCCTTTTCATTTCATTAGTTCTACCAAAAGACATGTCGATGGCTTTATGTAACTTTTCTAGATGGCGCTATTTTATAATGTTGTGGAGTCTAACACCTTTTGATGCTGACACACATGGAGCTGTACGCTAGGAAAGTCGTAGGTCAGCTCTCTGCCTGCCGCCTCTACTCTTTCCACTCCGTCGCAGCCAAAACAAGCCACGACTCCCCCTGCCGTCTCCTCCTGTTTGTCATCCACTTCCATTTTGAACTCTCTCTCACAGGGGGTGTGCGTCATGAAGAAATGTCCAGCAGATCAGGCCAACACACACGTACGCGTATGAGCGTGGACAACCTTGTCACGCTCCAAAAGCTCTCTGCCTCCGACGAGTGCCGTCTCCAGTGTTGGATATTTGTTGTAACACATTTGGAGTGTATCAGTGTGTCTTCTCCAGTCTGTCAAGGCTCCATGTTCACATGATCATTATAACAGATTCTCACCCAATGTGGAATTTGGAACTTTTTAGAGCCTCAATCTGCCTGGAAGCATACCAAATTTGGCTTGTGTGTGTGTGTATCTTGGTGAAATTGAGTTTTTTCTTTTTTTTAGAGACACTTAACGAGAAACCCCTCACTCATTCAGTAGCGGCACCTAGTAACTCCTTTTTTGTTCACAACTTTTTACAAATAACCGGACCCACATGTCCATTTAAAAAAAAAAGACTAATATGGCCCATAAGCATGTTTGTCCATCCCACATTAGCTGAGGTAGGCTACCTGGTGTGAAAGAGAAAAATGACTGCGAGGTGAAATATGGCAGAACGTCTTTGGAAAACATTTCTCATATCCTAAGTGAAAAGATCACACAATGTAGCCTCACAATAGGGTAACCGTGTCACATTTTCAGGAGGAACGGGGAAGCTTTTGGCATTTTTGGGAGAGGAGGGGCGGGCGGGCGTTGTTTTTTGGTTGGAATAATCACACACTCTTGCTGCATTAGTGTCGCCTCAAAAAGGTTGTGCGTTACCGTGTTTGACAGCGGTCTGGTCTTGGCTGTGATGTTGACGTTAGTGCATGGGGACACATCACCTCTGCTTTGGGAAAGGCCCTATTCTGTGAGACGAACACCCCCCCCCACTCACAAGCACAGCGAGAGGCGGGGGGCTGCTTCCTAAGATTCCCAAATAGTCTGATCCAATGGATTTGAGCATTCGACACATCTGCCGCGACAGAATGAACAGATGTGGACGGTCAAACCCAAACAAACGAGAGTATAGATGAACAGCCGCCATGCTAACGCGTGACCTCCCGGACCGTGCGGCAAATAACGTGAGGCGTCGTATTGTTGGTTAGCATATGCCAGCTAGCGTGCGGCAGGGCGTGGAATGTCGCATCGCATTAGAGGACACCGCCTGCCGTTGCGCTCCGGTCAAGGCACCTCACAATGTTTTTGCGCCTTAAAATCTTCGGCATCTTCACTGCAATAAGTCAAGGGGGGTTGTGTCGCTCGATGGTTTGCAAACTTTGGGGAAATTGTTTTGGGTTTTTCGATATTAATATAACTAATATTAAAAAATACACAATTCCTCGATTGAAAACTACGTTTCATTTTTGGGCTGAGTAGGAGGTCCCATATATTTGCATACGGGCCTCCCTTGGGTGACTTTCATCCACTTCAGAGCGAGGGCCAGTTCATCTCTGCTTAATTCGTATTCAGCAACCTTTTCTGCCTTGCCGATCCTCCTGATTGTCAGCTGACTTTTTGACGTCCACCAGCCCTTTGGTGTCTTGTCCATCTGCGTATCTGTCTCCTGTCTGGCCTCCAGTCGCTCCGACCCGAACCCATGTCTGCTCCTCCAATCTGTCCATCGCTCTCATCTTCATCCTCTGGCCTGCTGTCGATGCGTGTAGCTAGAAAAACTACCATTTGCTCTGTCAGTGTGTGTGTGTGTGTGTGGGTGTGCGTGCGTGCGTGTGTGTGTGTGAGTGTATGTATAAGCAGAAGGGGTGTGAAGACAGCTGTCACGCAGTCTCAGGATCATATGATGACTGTCACACATGCTGTAAAGTAACTGGCATACCCCCTCCCCCACCCCTTTCCAGTAGACACGTTGATACCACACACACACACACACACTCATCACTTTTTTTATAACCTCATTTCAAGTTGCAATTATTTGCTTAGATTAAAAGAATATTGTTGGGGAAACAAAAGTATTGGGACACATGCATTCCAAGGAATAAGATTGCTAATGTTTATTGTCCAAAATGCCTTATAAGATTAACTTTTTGAAAGGCACCAAGTACACTTATTTATGTAATTTAATAAGATCTGTCTAATATGGGCTACTGAATGGAGAAGGTAGGTAGGTCCACTGTACATTTTGTAGAGTATATTTTACTCTAAAAAGACTATATTTGTGTCATGCTTATCTGGCGTAGGGTCGCAGGGGTGCTGGAGCCTATCCCAGCTGACTACGGGCGAAAGGCGCATTACACCCTGAACTAGTCACCAGCCAGTTGCTAGGCGCACATCGACACCAGCACTGAGTGGGAACCGATCTAACGCTACCCACACACAAGTCAGGTGAGTGTACCACGACACCATCGGTGATCATGTGGGCCCATTAAAATACTCAGCATACAATTCAGTGTAAAATTCAGTCAGAATAGGCTGAATAATTTACTCTCAAATTCTATTCTGCTTACTGACCAAAAATATTCTTTATTGAGTAAAATGTGTTCCGTGAAATTTACTGTGTAGGTAGGTAAGTCGGTTGGGAGGGACGTAGGTAGGGAGGTACTGTAGTTAGGTTGGTGAGTGCGCTGGTAGGTAAGTAGGAGATAAGGTGAGGAGGTAGTTTGGCTGTTGGTCCAGATGAGTAAGTGTGTCGCAGCTGCAGGTTCCAAATCACTGGAAGGCCAGTTGGTGGGTTGCTAGTTGGGTAGGTAAGTAGGTCGTTATGTACTTTGATGAATCTGTAGGTAGGTAGCTATGACTCATTTGTTGTGTTTCCTCATTGCCAGTCCAAATTTAAAACCTCTGGACACATCATTGATCTGTTTTGTTCCGTTCCGTCTCATCCCTCCATCAGGTCGGTGGGTCTCCATCGGGCCCAACGCAGCTGTCATTTCGGGTTAGCGCGGGCCCTGGAGGTGGCTGGGCGATGAATAAGTGACGAGGCCGCATATTGGGCCCATGTTATATGTAGAGAGGAAAAACAACCACCACAAGGTACTTGTTTAGCTCTTTATATGACAGAGCGTATGACTTGACATACTGTATGCACACAAGCATGTGCAGGAGACCTACTACCTTTCACACTGAGCTTCTAATTAGACGCATACACCCACGCGCAGATGCACACGCAGACACGCACGCACACGCACGCACGCACACACACACACACACTGTGGACCCTGGAGAGAGGCCTCAAACCTGCCTGTCAGCTGAAGTTAGAGCACAGTGTACTGGGTTCACATCACAACACACACTAGCACGCGCACACACACACGCACCCCCCCCACACACACACGCACACACACGCACACCCACACATACCTGCTTGAATGTGAAGTTATGCTTCACATGAATTATTTATTTTCAATAAACTGACTGAACTGCCAAATGATGACACATAAACATGGAGGATTTCATGTCATTCATCTGCAGACTCCTTTGTGCAATAGTCAGGATGAAGGTAAAGGTAGGTTGGTTGGTTGGTCAGTCGGCAGGTAGCTAGATCTGTAGGTGGTTTGGTAGGTGGCATGTAGGTTGGTGGTTGGTAGTAAGGTAGGTAGATAGGTATGTCGCTAGGGCAGTGTTTCTCAATTCTTATCTGTTACGCACCCCCAACCTAGAAAAAAAACAATTCGCGCCCAACAACCACCCATTCTGTGCCGCAACTATATAAAATAGCATTTTCGTTGCAAAACAAACAGACACCGCGGAGTTAATACTCTCTGCGCACAATGGGTAAGGAGAGCGCCACTGCCAACTACTGGAGTGGAGGTGCAATTACACTTTATTGTAGTACGGCGGAAAAAAAAGTTCCCCAGGGTCGCACGCGCCCCCCTCAGCATCGGCCCACCCTACTATTTGAGACCACTGCGCTAGGCAGACAGGTGGGTCAAAACCTGATTAAGAAGGTAGGCTGTTCTGTCATAGGGGAGTACTGTAGGTGGTTGGTAGGTAGGTGAGCAGAGAGGAAGATAGGTTGCCCAGGTCATAGGTAAGTGGGAAGATAGACTTGCTTTTTGATCTTATCAGTTAGTCTTTACCGTGAAAACTTTGAAAGACTAATAGGACAAAAAACAATGTCGCTCTTGAACATTCCATTAGGAGCACGTCATTAGCAAGCAAAACAAACATTTGTTCCCTTGAGGATTTTTGTCCAAATGCCGCCAGTTCAAGCTTGAGTGAACAGTGCAAGACCACAAACAGGAGGATGAGGAGCTAGACAGAGACACGCTGGCCTTCTCCATGCCTGCTCAGGGAGAAGATCGTCCTTGCTTTGTTAAATGATTTCTTCCGGCTGAAGCGTTCCTCCCGATATCGTTCGGGACCGATTGCTTGTACAGTACAGCATTCCCCAGGTCACCTTGGCCTACAGGGCTCAGGCAGTCAGCCAATCGATGCCCTTTACTGCCATCTGACTTGCCATTCAGGTTGGTCTTGTCACAAGAGGTTGGGCAGAGAACAGTTCAACTTTGGATGCAAAAATAATCATCTTATAAGCCACTTGATACGGTTAGCGCATTGGAATTAACGCTATAGTTAACTTCAAAGGATGTTCACAGAAATTAGCATTATCAAGTGTCTTTTAAAATGTTTTCGAAGAATTTGCTTTTGTTTAATTCTGCTCTCATAAAATGATTCGCCTTTTATTATCCATCCATCCATAATCCGATTGGCTTCTCGTCGCGAGGTTCGTGGGCGTGATGGAGCCTAAGCTGATTTATTCTTATTTTTACATTCAATTGGTTAATGAATTTTATTAAATTAAAAAGAAATACTTATTAAATTCTTTCATAAATAAAATTAAAATGGATGATTTGATTGAATTTAAAAATTAAATATATTTTACATACATATTGTTCTTTTCATCAGCGAATCACCTGGCCCATCGGTCCTTTTCAAAAATCAAATGTGGCCTTTGAGCACAAATGTTTTACAATATTCAGCACAGAACTGCAGTACACTTCTCCTTTGGAAAAAGCCAAGTTGCAGTACAGCTTTCTGACACTAGATGGTAGTGTGGCCCCACCATTTCCAGCAACCAGCCACCCTCTGACCCCAGCACAGTGGGCGCACTAAACCAGGACTATTTATTTACCAACTCAGGGCGACCTCTCTCTGGCGGCGTATTTGATAGCAGCAGTGTAATGCACTTAAACCTGTATGGGGCTGGGTATGATAGTATGGCTTAAGGACACCGCACACTGCCAGGGTGAAATCCTGGAAGTAGAAGCACTGACATACAAGACAAACCAGGTAAACCCAAGAAATTAAGAGTCACATGCTATATGGCAAACAATCCTGGGGATGGTGTTATTGCCGTATTACTTTTAATAGGGCATACATACATATATATATATATATATATATATATATATATATATATATATATATATATATATATATATATATATATAGTCGTGACCCTATTGCCTATCAAAAACGGTCACTATGGCTTGGTTTGACGCGTGATTAAATGACTAATCCATTCCACTGGTTTCAGTTTAACGATAAAGATTTATTGACTTACAAGTGCAATTTTCTTAACTGCTTTGAGATGAAAACAGTACCAAACATCCACCTTTGTCCTTTCTACAATTTCCAAAATAAAGTCTAACTCAATCCCAACTTGGTCCACGTTCATGAACAGAACCAGACCATGTCACAAACAGTCAGTCAGTTGATCTGTGTATAGGTAGGTTGGTGGGTTGATGGTAAGTGGAGTCGGTAAGTGGATCCGTAGGTGAGTCAATAGTTAGGTCGGTTAGTTAATTGCTGCATTGGTACATAGTAAATTAAGTAAGTGGCCAGGTAGGTTGGTGGGTCAGGTGAGGGAGAAAATACTAACCACACTTCAGTATGATACAGTGCTGTGCCTCTTTCTTATTCTACAAAATCACTGCCGTATCTACCGGATCTTTTGATATTTCATCTCATTACATTTTGCAGCAGACATTGATGCAAGAGTGGCCAAACATGTAAATACATACATGTGTGTATCATGCTTATGCAGTTGTACATACAATATGTGCGTGCCTGTAAAGTGAAGGGTTTTTTCGTACCAGGCAGCTGCACTCATTTGTATTTGCCCCCTGAGGCACTTCCAGGCCATACCGAAAAGGGACCAAGGAAAGAGAGAGAGAGAGAGAGAGAGAGAGAGAGAGAGAGAGAGAGAGAGAGAGAGAGAGAGAGAGAGAGAGGGAGAGGGAGAGGGAGAGGGAGAGTGAGGTGAGTGTGAGTGTGAGTGTGAGTGTGAGTGTGAGTGTGAGTGAGAGTGAGAGAGAGAGAGACAGAGAGACTGTGTGAGAGAGAGAGAGAGTGAGAGAGAGACAGAGAGACTGAGGGAGAGAGAGAGAGAGAGAGAGACTCAATGAGGTGAGGGAGAGGGAGAGTGAGGTGAGTGAGGTGAGTGAGAGTGAGAGTGAGAGAGAGACATAGAGAGAGAGAGTGAGAGAGAGAGGGAGAGTGAAGTGAGTGTGAATGTGAGAGAGAGACTGAGAGATTAAGAGAGAGAGAGAGACTGAGAGAGAGAGAGAGAGTCAGTGAGTGTGAGTGAGAGTGTGAGTGAGAGATTGCGAGGCTGAGAGAGAGAGAGTGAGAGTGAGAGAGAGACCGAGTGATTAAGCGAGAGAGACTGAGAGAGAGAGACAGAGAGAGAGAGAGTCAGTGAGTGTGAGTGTGAGTGAGAGTGAGAGTGAGAGTGAGAGACTGCAAGACTGAGAGAGAGAGAAAGAGAGAGAGAGAGAGAGGGAGAGAGAGAGAGACAGAGAGACTGAGGGAGAGAGAGAGAGAGAGAGAGAGAGAGACTCAATGAGTGTGAGGGAGAGGGAGAGGGAGAGTGAGGTGAGTGAGAGTGAGAGACCGAGACTGAGAGAGAGAGAGAGAGAGACAGTCAGTGAGTGAGAGTGAGAGTGAGAGGGAGAGTGAGGTGAGTGTGAGTGAGAGATTGCGAGGCTGAGAGAGAGAGAGTGAGAGTGAGAGAGAGACCAAGAGATTAAGAGAGAGAGAGAGACTGAGAGAGAGAGAGATTGAGAGAGAGAGACAGAGAGAGAGAAAGAGTCAGTGAGTGTGAGTGTGAGTGAGAGTGAGAGTGAGAGTGAGAGTGAGAGTGAGAGTGAGAGTGAGAGAGAGAGAGACCGCAAGTCTGAGAGAGAGAGACAGAGAGAGAGAAAGAGAGAGAGAGAGAGAGAGAGAGAGAGAGAGAGGTCCTCTTGAAATTTGGTAAACAGTTGGTTAATGACTCTAATCCCATTAAGAAGGGAGAGCAGCTTGCCCCTTCACATAACATGCATTATGTATGCTACCAATTTTTTTCCAAGCATATAACCAAGAAATAGATTTACCCTCTCTCATGCACCCGCACACACCTGCACGCACACACACACACCCCCACACGCGCACACACACGCACACACCCCCATGCACACACAAACGCGCTTACACACTACTCATTAAAAGAGTCTAAAAGACAGCATGTAAATACAAAAAAAAACTGTAAAAAAACAAACAAAAAAAAACATGCAAATCAAATGAGCGTCGTACGTTTGCGGGAACAATTTGCTAACAATTATTGTTTTGACCCGTCTCCTTGGTGGACAAAAGCATTGCATGCCCTCTGAGGAGACAGAAAATCAGCTTTTCAAGAGCTCTTGTGCTTGAAGAGCAAAAGGGCAAAGTGAGGCGACGTGATTGCTCGGTGATTAGGCCCGAGAGGAAGGGAAGCCTCACGACTGACTGCATATACCCACTCCTTCACACACACAGGCTGTATAATAAACAAAGAAGCAGCACTTGACTCTCTGTTGAGCCACACACACACACACAATTGTTTTAGGGAAATATCATCAAGAAAATTGATCTCGATGCCATTTGGCAGCTCGCTACTGAATACGGTGGTTAATTAAAGCAACATGAGTGGGGCATACAGTATTTGTTTATAACAATAATGAAATAGCAGGGGTTTGACCAATTAAAGCAGACAGTAAAACACAGATGATACACATGTTTGGCTCTTGGATGCCCTTCCCGCCCTTTTTTAGCGGCAAAAAAGTGCTCATTCTGTTCGTCATCATTTTCAAAGACTCCATAGACTGCTTGTCAGTCAGACAAGATAGATTCTATGCTATCCGATTGAGGCCAATAGTTGATTAGAAAGACCATGTGTAGTTAAAACATTTTTTAAAAATTGTCACACCCCGCCCCCAGGATAATTCAGACTTCAAACGGTTTGAACCATAACTTGTGTATAACTGTAAATTCCAAAATCCAAACAGCCAAATCATTATTTTCAATTTCTTTGGTACTTACTATTTTTTTTTTGTTAACCCACCTGTTATGTTGCAGGTCCAATTGACCTGTTGAAAGTTAAAAATTCCAGAAACGGTAAATGTGAACAATTTTTTTCATTTCAGGTATCATCTGGAGAGATGTGAGTATTGACAGCTTCAGCTTTGCAGTTTTTGTAAGCATATCGTGAGCAAATTGCAATTAGAGCAACATTACTTAAGTAAACATACATTATAAGCAGTCACATTTGTAAGACAGTTTGAGGTTGCTGAAAGATTAGTTACAAATTCTTGCGTTATATGGTGTGTGAAATCAATGTTTGGCACATTCTTGACTTGTTGGAAGCTTTATGCCATACACCGAAGGCCCGTCCTCTATTATTGATGACTTAGCATTGGAAACAAGACTCACAGGCGCCAACATAAAGACCCACTCCAATGATCGCCATAAAGTGATGTCAGTCAATGATCTGAGCAGGCATCACATAAGTGAATGTTTATGACCATGAGCGGGGAGTGTAACTGTATTGCTGCAGCGGACCATTATTTCATGTGCGCTTGTTATCTGTCAGTCATCTCACTCATGCTGAGAGATCCACTTATACGTTCCTTCCCGGTCGGCTAAAAATAGCTCGAAAGCCTTTTGATGAGGGATCTCACTTATCTTCTAAGTATCGCAGGCCGACTGAAATAGAAAATGGAATATACTATAATCTAAATAATGTAACAGCAAGAAACATTTACACATGGGTTTAATGTTTAGGGAACTATGATTTAGCAATACACAGGCACTCCCCACAACATTAGGTACACCTGCACAATACGGTCCAATAAACAATGCTTATCGCTGTGAGTTCCAACAATCCCAACACGTTTTATGAATAAGTCCAGAGGGTTGAGGGCGGAACTGTACCGAGATCGCGGCTGAAGGGCGGGGGACTGACCGGCAAAAAAGTATACAGAAAAGTTGGAATTCAAAGTCACCCGCCTTCAGTGTGATTCAAGTACTGTGCTATACTGAAAGACACCTGCATGAAAACACAATAAATCTGACCCAGCCCTGAAAAAAGCAACAACATATAGAATGTAAAGAATTAAAATGTGCATCATGATTCAATGCTGCAATCCAATTTATTGTACAGCTTCTTACTAAGTCACTTTGAGGAATAGAAGTGCTCTAGTTGTTTTTGTGTCTTCATAGTCGTATTAAACTGCTCACTTTGCAAGTCAGCTCTGTGTTAAAAGTGCTATAAAGGATGTCCCATATATATATATATATATATATATATATATATATATATATATATATATATATATATATATATATATATATATATATATACACATATATATATATATATATAAACACACTCTCCTAGAATTAGAAATCCCTTTATTGTCATTGTACTCAAGTGTGCAACGAGATTACATCTATAATATCTAATTATGTCAACAAATTGTGAATATATCCAGATCTTTCAATGCTCGTGTACCCAATGAAGTGCCCACACACCCACTCCTCCAAACCCGCCAGCTGTCGAGTGTTTACACTACGTCAGAGGACCAATGAACGGCATCTCTACCGACCAATCAAAACGCAAGCTCAAATCAGTGCTTGAGCAATCAGAGACGCTAAACGGGCATATGGCTCCGCCCTCCTCTGGTCGTTGAAAAAGAACGTCATCGGATTCATACATTTGACTTAGCTTTAGCCAACATTAGCTTAGCGTTTCGATCCTGTCCAAATAACTGTGTTCCTCGTCAACCGGTCGTCTGCCATGACTTTGGCAGCAGAACGAAGAAGCGGAGAGGGCGGAGAGGGCACTTGACTGGCTAGCTTTGAACCCGTGCTAGGTGGCTAGCGGCCGATGGACGACAGGGGCTAATGTTTCAAGAGCGCCGCTAAGCCTATCACAACAAGCCCGGCTCCTTAAACACAACCTACCTCTGAAGTCACACAAACAAGGACTCCAAGAGACTCCACATCGTTAACAGTAAGTACACGGACGGGGCAAACAAACTCTCTGACGCAAACGTAACATTGGCTAATGTTGTGTATCCAATATGACAACTGTCAAGTTTGCGACTTCCTAATTGGTGTCCATATCCGCCTGGGCTTAATTAATTAGCCTTGCATTATAACCGCTTGCCCCAGTGCTAGTGGTAGTCATAATATAACGCTCCCTCGGCGGTTAACTAAAATTGTTCATTTTGTGTTGTGCTTAAATCATTGTGAGGAGGAGGAGAAGGGTAATATATGAGTACCAGTGCCTTTCATACATGTTAGTGTTGGCAGCTTGGTAAAATTGATGCAGTTTGGGGCCAACCGCTGTAAAGTCTGTGGCCACGTTTGAAAGGCCATTTATGCGTTTGCATTTGGTTTCCTCTGTGGTGTCGATAACTTCACGTTAGTAGTGGCAAAGGTTATAATAGTCGATCAGGGCTTGTTGGATTGGCTGCCTCGATAGCTTGGGTTCCGTATTATTTTAATTCCAGAACACACAAATTTTTTTTGCAGGATCACCGGTGAACCACCGAAAAATGCTCCCGCTGGAAATTGTAATAATCTAGTAAAGATCCTGTAAAGTGAAAATAAATGCCTTCAGAATTTGACATGCCACAGAGGAGAGTGGGTTTTAAACGCTGCTAAATGTGAATGATTTACTTTATTTTTATTTTTTTTTTAAAAGGAAGGTATATAAAACAAGTCTTCCAAATTTTGAGCAGTTATTTAAGCCGTTATCATCGCTCTCAGACTCTGTTGATGTCTTGCTGAGTGCTCTGAAACTTTAAATAATAATTAATAAATATTCTACTCGTGTTGGGGGGTTGATTCCTACTCCAGCCTTCCTGTGTAGTTTGCATGTTCCCCCCGTTGCCTGCGTGGGTTTTCTCCGGGTAGTCTGGTTTCCTCCCAGATTCCAAACATGCATGGTAGGTTGATTGAACACTCTAAATTGTCCCTAGATGTCAGTGTGAGAGCGGATGGTTGTCTTTGTCTTCGTGTGCCCTGTGATTGGCTGCCAACCAGTTCAGGGTGTACCCCGCCTACTGCCGAAGACAGCTGGGATAGGCACAACAAACACCCCCGAGACCCTTGTGAGAAGAAGCCGAAGAGATAATGGATGGATCTTTAGCCATATTACTCTGAGCAACAGGACAAAGATGTCTCCATTACATTGGGCGCAATGAAATATGCTATTTTTTGTCCTATCACCACAAATACAATCTTTGTTTTTTTTTTTCATGTCTTTGTCCTACATGTTATGATGTGTAAATGGCAAATTATATTGTTAATTTTGATGTCACGCCACCAGTTAAATTCATGGTAAAGCGCTGGAAGAAGTTACACTGGGGGCTGCAGCACGGGGAACCTGGACAGTTTATCAATTTTGAACAGGAAGTATACAGTTGCTAACCACTCACCTTGGTCCAAAAGAGGACACGTTTCCCGCTTTCTTCCTGTGGTGGGCTAGACTCCCACCTAGCTGCATTTGGATTTCCCGACGGCGCTGCGCTGACGGTGACTGACTATGTCCATTCAAGGTGCTGCTCTTCCAGGAAAATACACCGCTTATGATGAGTCATCAACCATGTACTATTTAAGATATCCCTGACGAGACCTTGTAAAAGCCTTCAACATATATGCATTGATTTGATTATTTGCTGTGTACCTAACGAGAGATGTAAAGATGGCTAAAGTCCAATTTGCAGGACCTTTAACTTAATGTACTTTTAATGACAGTAAGCATTAGTGAGATCTGAGCTTGTGGTGTAGCCAGGAGCAAGTTAGCTCCTGTGTGTCTGTCTGCGCTTGACAGGCTGATCCCGGCCTGCGTGCATCCCATCAGCAGCTAACTGCTAAATTGACTTAGCTCGTTAAAACAGCCCTGCTCGTCTGAGTCCGTCGACCCTTCTTGATCTCGGTCAACTGACTTTCAATCAGACCTCGGCCTTTCATGTCACCTTCCGCAAGACTCCCAGATAAGCTGAGGGCCAACGTTGACATGTTAGCATGCTGCGTCCACCTGAAATGAATCACGGTAATCCCTCTCAGTTGTCACTCCAACCTGTGTCTTTATGGAGACGTCGAACTGCTGTTATATTCTATACGTCGGTTTTAAGTCGATAGTCGTGACTTACTCCCATGACTTAATTGTTTTGGAGGGTTGCTGATTTCACAGTTAATATCACTGGGAGCAACGTGTGGCCCTCCCTTCAAGCAACCTGATGATGTTCATTTAGCTAATGCAGGTGCATAATGAATGGCCCAATAAGAAGTCCAATGCTCAGCTGAGTTATCTTGGCATCCATTGGTGCCAAGGAAGCTCTAAAGATGGCGCGGTTTCTTTTTCAGCATAAACCAAAGTGACCTGTCTCTTTCTGCATATGAAGAGTATCACTACAGCTGGTTTGAGTTGTTTATTTGGCGCTGTTAAAATAACTGTTACACAAACCAAAATGTGTTGCTAAAGCAATCTGGGAGTCGTGTTTTTAAATCTATTAGTGTTAGGTTTGTAATCTGTACCAAAGTTGAGGACAGCCCAAGGTATTACTAAGCTAATTACAAGCCCTGAAAACCTCACATTCCATCGCAGGTTCTGGGTTCGCGGTCACGCTGTGTTGTGGGTGATTTATCTATTTTATTTTTTAGTACAGGCAATTAATTTTCACGTTACTGCAGAATGTTGCTTCACTGCCCTCTGTCTTGTCTGTCCTCTTCGCAGGCAGCCGTGGGTTTCTGCAGAGCAGAGCCATGGGTGCCTTCCTAGACAAGCCTAAAACGGAGAAGCACAATGCCCACGGCGAAGGAAACGGCATCCGCTATGGTCTGAGCTCCATGCAGGGCTGGCGAGTGGAGATGGAAGATGCCCACACAGCCGCACTGGGTCTGCCCACACCCGGCCTGACGGACTGGTCCTTTTTTGCTGTCTATGATGGCCACGCGGGCTCCAGGGTTGCCAACTACTGCTCCAAGCACCTTCTGGAGCACATCATCACTGCCAGTTTTGGAGCCGGTGGGCAACAGAGCTCGCTGGCTGGTTCAGAGAGCACAACCGACACCCCTTCGGCAGAGGTTGCCCCCACTGTGGAGGCGGTGAAAGCCGGCATCCGCGCAGGCTTCCTGAGGATCGACGAGCACATGCGCAGCTTCTCGGACCTGCGCAACGGCATGGACCGTAGCGGCTCTACAGCCGTGGGTGTCCTTCTGTCGCCCGAGCATTTCTTTTTCATGAACTGCGGTGACTCTCGAGCCGTGTTTTACCGAAACTCCCAAGTGTGCTTCTCCACGCACGACCACAAGCCTTGCAACCCGCGCGAGAGGGAGCGCATTCAGAACGCCGGCGGCTCCGTCATGATCCAGAGGGTGAACGGGTCGCTGGCGGTCTCCCGGGCCTTGGGTGATTACGACTACAAGTGCGTCGTTGGCAGAGGCCCCACCGAGCAGCTGGTGAGCCCCGAGCCGGAGGTTTACGAGATGCTCCGGACCCCCGAGCAGGATCAGTTTGTGATCCTGGCGTGCGACGGAATCTGGGACGTCATGTCCAACGAGGAGCTATGCGAGTTTGTCAAATCGAGGCTGGAGGTGTCCGACGACCTGGAGAGAGTCTGCAATGAAGTGGTGGATACCTGCCTGCACAAGGTTTGTTTGTGAGTGTGACTGTGTGTGTTTGGAGGGGGGGGGTATTGGCAGACTCACATGACCTCTGCTTTTCCGGCTCTCACCCGTTTCTTCTTTCCTCCCGTCCGCCTTAGGGAAGCCGGGATAACATGAGTGTTGTCTTAGTGTGTTTGCCCAACACTCCCAAAGTGTCTGAGGAAGCTGTGAGGCGAGATGCAGAGCTCAACCAGTACCTGGAGTCTCGCGTAGAAGGTGAGCTTGAATGGCAATGGAATGTTGCATTTCTTATCAGATGTTTGTTGTTTTTCAGTCTTGCCCCGATTTTAGCCACTTTCTATTGTCGAACCTCCTCCAACCGAGTTAGATCCCACTGAATGCGGACGAGTGACACCATCGTGACCTCCTTTTCCATTTCATCGAGCATCTCACGTCCTTATTCCCCCCTGCGTCCCTTGACATCGTTTTCTCCTCTCCCTCGCTCAGACATGCAGTGTCTTCTCTCTGCTCCTCCTCATTTTGTCTCTCTAGAGAGCCATAAAGCCTTTTTATTTTGCTGGTTTGCTTATACGCTCTTCGCCCCGGCAACAAGGGCTCTCCAGCTGTTTGAAATTATGGTCAAATCATACAAATCGATGTTCACTGAATGGTTTTATTGGCATCTTGGAATGGAATTAAGTCATTTAGTATTGCATATGCTAATTTTAAATGTTTTGCTTCTTGGGTCAAAAAAAAAAAAGGGACAGGAATGTTTTGGCTGAACATTTCAATGGCAACTTGCCACCATCAACTAACATGCATGCGTATTTTCTTACCATTTGACTTGTTCGCTCTTCAGCACAGTGTACTAGTGGTTAATAAATCTGCCTCACATTTCTGAGGTTTGGGGTTCTTTCTGTGAGGAAGGAACATGTTCTATAGGATAAGTTCTGACTCTGGCCTAATGTGGACACATTGTCTTGACACTGGATGGGTGGACGTGTTAACTGCCAGGTTCACTGTAACGCGCTCTCCGCTGTCGTTGTCAGCGATGCTGTCACGGCCGGCCGACGAGGGCTTTCCCGACCTGGCGACGGTGATGAGGAACCTGTCTGCAGACGGCGGAATGCCGGCTCTGCCGCCAGGGGGAGGCCTTGCCAGCAAGTAAGAATGACAAATGAGAAATACATAAAAATAAACATCATATTGATTTTTCTTTGTGGTATTAATCTCGTTCAACATATCCGGTGTTAGAGCAATCCAAAAGGAATTAAATGCATTCATGTTACATTACTTTTATATTGCGGCGCTTCGTTTACATGACTAAGTAATTTTTTTTTAATGGGTAACTCAATGGATGTATCCACTGAACTGTCACACGCACACAAAGAAATATCGGGTTGAGGTGGGGAGCAACATCTGACTTTTTAGCTTAGGGCCCCTAAAGGGGTAGCACGTCCGGCCCTTCTAAACTCCAATTCTTTAAACAAGGAAACCATACACAAATTTATACATTTGCGTTTTTTTACTTTAAAGGTTGCACCTTTTTATAAACGATCCAATCCAAAAGGAACTTAGATATTTATAATGTTTCAAATAATTTGATTAGTCTTACTATTATTAACATTTAAACCTTTTTGTTCCCTCCCACAAATAATTGTTTGAATAAGATTGTGATTTCAATTATTCCTAAAATAATCATGATTAATTTTTTCAAAATCGAGCAGCCCTAATGTGTACATATATGTATGTGTGTGTTTCTTCACAATGTACAGTGACATTTACAAACATGACACAAAATGCGATTATACCATCCATCCATCCATCCGTACCGCTTGTCCTCACTATGGTCGCGGAGGGTGCTTGAGCCTATCCCAGCTTTCTTCGGGCAATAGGCGGGTGACACCCTGAACTGATTGCCAGCCAATCGCAGGGCACACGTAGACGAACAACCATCCGCGCTCACACTCATACCTAGGGGCAATTTAGAGTGTCCAATCAACCTGCCATGCATGTTGTTTTTGGAATGTGGGAGGAAACCGGAGTACCCGGAGGAAACCCACGCAGGTACGAGGAGAACATGGAAACTCCACACAGGAAGGTTGCAGCCGGAATCAAACCCATGACCTCTGCACTGTGAAGCCATCGTGCTAACCACTCGGGCCACCGTGCCACAGCCTTATACCTTTAAAGCCAATAATTGCGATTACTGCAATAATGCATGGACACTAAAGAGGCTTTGTGAGGGTGGGGGCAGTTCATAAGTTTTTTATAAACTACTTGCCATCAAGTATAATTTTGGATTCATGTGTATTGTGTATATGAAAATGCATTTTTTTAAACCCCAAAATATTTTACATTTCGTACTAATGTACATGTTCTTTGTACAAAAACGTCAAATCATGTCAATAAAATAATTTTTCCTTAACAGAGCTGAATTGATTAAAAGCTTTGAGATCTAATGTATTGTAAATCTCAAAACCATCTTGTGGTGCAAAATAGAGCAAATATTGATGAGATTGTAAAATATTTAATATACATTCGACATCGAACCTCTTCGTCATGATGACGTCAGCCATTTACGCGTTGCAGTCTGAGAGCGTCTGCTAAATTGCTAATGTCGCCATCAGCTGACTATACGTCTACATATGTATTCATTGTAACACAACATTTCTGTTCTTAGCTGCTAGCGTCCGCCCTAATGCGGTTCTAGCCAGACTTCTGTTAAAAGTCAACTATATACCTATGCGCTTTTTTTGGGTCTTTCCTGACTTGGTATTTTACTTTAGCGATAAGCACACTTAGTGACTCCTCGTTCGCGTCCTTGATTAAAACGCTACTTGTAAGTGGAATAGTTTATTTTTCACCGCAGCAGAGATGATCTGCTTCCCGCAACTCATTGCTGCTGCTCTGCACAGACTTGCATATAGTTCAAATAAAGTCCGGAATATAATTCCTAAAATGTGGCACTAGTCAAAAAAACAAAAAAAAAAACATTTACTCTTATTCTATCATGTATTGGATTAATTAATTCTACTGTTCTTCTTGCAGACAAAGCGTGATTGAAGCCGTGTACAACAGTCTAAGTCCATACAGAGAAGAAGAAGGGGTCAGTATCCGCCGCGCTATCCAAGACTTTGTAGCGTCATCATCATTTCACAAGTCCAAATGATGTGTGATGACCATTGGCAGTTTCCACTCTCAAGGGTGGGACCATGTTAATGTGTGAATTTTTGAAAGGCATGTGTGTTTTTGTCACTTTAACCCATTTGTACAGCTCCTCCATCGTCTTAATTGTCGGCCATGTTTAATAAGGGTATTTCTTTGCGACTCAGACTTGTCGCTCCCTGCAGTACTGACTGGAGTTAGTTCCCAGCTGTGTATTTGCAGGGAACGTGCCACTGTTGTTGAACTTCTACCTAGGTCAAAATACTGAATTTACTCCCCAACCCCTTTGCCACATTAAACTCAAATGCATCTAAATATTATGGTCCACAGTTTTGCCCTTCTGGGAAGGTTTTTTTTTCTGCATAATCACAAATTGTCCGTTTTTATTCCTGGTTCAAAACCATTTACATTAATCCCATTGTGTTGTATGGCCAGATAGTGTTGATTGTATAGTTATTAAATATACACTTTGAGGCCTCAACATCAGGTAATTCTGCTCAACTAATGAATTCATACGGAGAGCTGTTTCTAACATGACTTCCTGGGTTGTCCACATTGGAGCCGAAAAGTTCAGTTCAGTACACGCGCGCACACAGGCTGGATTTACACTGCAAGTCCAAGTGGCCAATTACAATTAATACCTATATCAATAAATTTTCTCTGTACATTTCAAATGTGCCACACAAATATTGACAGAACGCATGAAACCACCCGCATGCAGAGATGCAGAGCTTGTATATAAATAACGTCACATGTGTCAACAGTGTGCAAATATTTGAAGTTGCATAGCATTTTGTTGGCATTGGCTGACTCGTCCAAATAAGAGTAACCTCCCTCCGCATTACTCCACTTGCTACTTTTGGCAGTTATTTTGCTTCTCTGATAATGGACACATCTGTTATGTTCAAACCTATGCTCTTTGTATAGGTGTCCTCTTGTATGGTTTTTAATTAGTACGCGCGCGTCAACGACTGGTGCAGTTCCATCATGTCAAGTTGACAAACACATGTCTCCAAGTCATTATTTGATTATCAAAATAGTTTAATTGAATAGTTGTCGCTGAGTTGTTGCACCTCTGGTGTTGTGTTGTGCAAGATAAGCATGGGGGAAAAAAATGAAAATTGTCACTTGATCACTTGAGCTGTGCAGTGTACATCAAACCATAGCGGGATGTGAAGTCTATCTAATTGTATTCACCCTCTGATTAACGCAGCCCTCCTGTTTCATTTGGTAAGTGATGACACATGTAATACCCCCTCACACCCCACCCCCCCGCCTCCTCTTTTCCCTCCGACTGCCTCTCACACCTCCACGCATACGACCTCACGCAGTCTCGCAGGCATGTCGGCCGGCCAGCTCTTCCGTCGACTACCCTCCTCCCATCCGTGTCCACTCAACGCTAGCATGCGGAGGCGCGTCTTGTGTGCCGACAATGGACTGTCCCCCTCCGCCCTTTATGTCCCGTGCGCTCAAACATGCATGCACCGACCTCTCATAGAGGGGCTGCTCTTCAACTGCACGCACGCACACAACAGCAGCAGCCGTCCCTGTCTGTCACTTCTTGTCCACAAGAGCAACAGCCTGAGAGAAGGGAAAGTGTCACCCGCCTGCTTTTATGTTAATTTTTTGTTCAGGTTGCTCACTGGAAGCGTCGACATGCATTATA
Source organism: Idiotropiscis lumnitzeri (assembly GCF_059441095.1). Taxonomy (NCBI): domain Eukaryota; kingdom Metazoa; phylum Chordata; class Actinopteri; order Syngnathiformes; family Syngnathidae; genus Idiotropiscis; species Idiotropiscis lumnitzeri. Next base: position 11,594,347 of record NC_142399.1, read on the forward strand.
ACCAAAGTCTCTCTCTTCCTCCCTCTGTCCCTAATGTGACTTATTTCTCTCCTTTTATTTTTCACCCCCCCCCCCCCCCCCCCCCCTCCTCTCTTGGCCGCTGTCCTCCCCCAGAACGGCGCCAACTTGGAGTGTCACTGGTAGAAGTTCCTGATCTGCCTGGTGGACTTAAAAAGGACACGAAAAAGTCCAGGATTGAAACTTGATTTTTTTTTTCTTTTCCATCTTTCTATTTCGTTACACCCATGCAGAATTCAAAAGAATAAGGCCTGTGTTTGCAAATGGGAATATTATGACGGCGGCATAAAAAAAAAAAAAGAAGCACACTTATTTTGTTTGTATTTTGTCCGACTTCCCCTCACCACCTCCGACTTCTTAACGAACATTTAAGGAGTGAGAACCCCACAACAGGTCAGTCAACCATTTCCAAAGAGATTGGGTACTCCTGAGCGGACTGATGATCTCCACTGGATTCAAACACTAAGCATCGGCACTTAACGGACTTTTAAATCCCATGATTTATTTATTTATTTTTTGCCACAAAGTCCAAAGACCGCCACACCTAGAACACATGGGGGGCGCTCACCACAGGGGGGGGGGGGACACCTTTCGTAAATCTCCCCCTGCAGTCCAAAATGACATTGAGCAAGTGTGTTTTAAATTGTGGTAAATCCTTATTGCACGTGCTTCCTTAACTCGCCACTCGGTTGATTTGCATAGGACCCAACACACTTTGTTGTCACATGTAGGATGACTGTTGTCAGGGATAGTTTATATACCATCACTTCCGAATGTTTTACAGCGATACTTATATTTTGAGTTCTTTCTTCAAACCCAGCCTTGTGGCCTAATGTGCATATGTGATTTGTCTTTGTGCATGCCTCGTGCACAAGGTCGTGCACAGTGTTCCAACATGGTAACCTTCCAAAGTGGGTATGTGTGAAGCAATGGGAACGTCATTTTTTTTTTTTTGGGACACGCACTCGATCCTGTTCGTGCTGCCACTCCCCTTTGTGCTTTGTAAAATCAAACAATGGCAGAACGCGAAAGCTACTTTTAATTGTCCAGCGGTGCATCCCAGTTGAGGTCCCATCAGAGGTTGAAAACATGTTGGGAATTTGTTGATTAGTTGTGTGAGAGCTTCCATTTCAAGCCACTACTTTTTAAAGAGGGAATTTCTTTGGGGGTGTCAGCTGTGTTTCAAGCTTGTGGCATGTACACCTTTTGACACGAGTATTTTTTTTTTTTTGTAGTAACGCTGCATTGTAACACGACACTTAAGATCAATTGCTCTCCAATCATGTAACTGGTAATACTTTTTACATTTGGAATTCTTGACACATTCCAAAAAATGTGCTTAAATGCTGTAACGTCGTCGCCAAAGAAAAACGTTTTTCTAACTTTTGTGATTGAATTTAATGTAGTACTAAATCTGTTTTGTTTCCCCCCTCGTTGCAATGCATAACTTTTTGTGACTGAATGATTGAGTTATTTTTGACAGCAATGAAAATATTTCTTCACTATCTTCCCATCCTGAGACGGAGTTTTTGTTTTTGGTGATGATGCCGAGACGCGATGCAGTTGCAGCAACGGAATATACTTGTTTTCACTTTCAGCACCTTATTTGTGTTGATGTGAATCTTGGCATAAATGTTATTGTTTTCAAAGTAGCTCATCATCGTCATCATCATCACTTTCAATTAATGTGAGGTGGCTGGTGGTCAGAAATGGCTCCAAAGTTGCATGCTTGCATATTACAAGGTTTTAGCTGGAAGATAAATGAACAATTTCCCGTTGTTGCCACCTTCTTAGTCTGGTCACTTTATGATGAAAGTCAAGTTTACAAGTAGCAGTGGGCTGCGCGTACGTAACACCAAGTTATCATCAATACACGCGTAACCTGTACTGGACATTGTGATCGTAAATGTCAATAAAAAGAGAATTTCAAACCCAGTGGCGCACCCATTGCTTTGTCTGTTGCAATGAAACTAAATGAACCCAAACTCCCCTTGAGGCCGCCCCTTTGGCATCTGGACATTATTTCCTATTGTTTCGTTTGTTGACAGACAATACAAAAGTAAGTTTACAAGTTCCAGTGCATTTTTCACCGATCCCATGGGTGCTCTTGTACTTGTATTTTGATCGAAAACGTTAATAAAAATATTTGCTTGAAACCCAGGGCAGCAGCTATTGTTTTTTTTTTTCTTTTTGTGTGTGTGTGTGCGTGCTACCAAAATATGAATTTGACCCAAATTCCCTTTGTTGCAGCCTGTTTGTTTTTTCGATTGCCTTAAAGTAATTCCGCCGCAGTTTCCAGCCAATGTCAGTGCAGAGTTCTCCATGTTGACCCACATTTTTTTTCTGTTGTTAAAGGGACACTTGGATGAGCTTGGCACTTGTCAAAATGACATCAGTACTAAATTCCACCCTGTCTGTAGTTAGTTATTTTTTTTTTGTGATGAGATATCCAAAAAATTGGAACAGCCCCTTTTGGAGCCCAGCTTGTTATTTTTTCCGGTCTCAGCAGTCTGCTCACAGCAGGGAGTCAAGCGTTGTAATATTTCTCGCTTTATCTGTTCTGTTGTCTAAAACGGTCGCCACCAAAATGCAAATGCACATTGCTACTTTTGTCCCCTTCAACCTGTGAAAGTAGAAAAGCGTTCGGCACAATTGTTTGGATTTATTGACATCAAACGTGAGCTCATGTCATCACCTCGACAAAATCTTAAATACCGTGCCGATCACTTTTCCGCATACACAGGCTAAAGCGGACAAGAGCATGAACGCGCACACGAACCCCGACTGGTTATATTTCGGACATTTAGCTACGTTAAAGTCGTGTCAACTCTCAGGAGGCAGATGGCGGCAGACAGCGGGCGGGCATGGATCTTTATTACTACTCCACGATAAACGTGGAGAGATCGGAGGGGGGCGTGGCCATATTCTTCATTAACAGTAAGTATTTTCCAAGTAATTTATTTCCTAATTTCACCAAAATTAATAGATAAAAAAAAAAGAACGAATTTAACTAATTTCTGTCAAAAAATATATAAACTGAGCTTGTTAGTGAAGAATGGACTATCTTGGCTCTTGTCCTCCTTTCAGTAAGCATCAGCAGAACATTGCTTGGGTTCACCGGCGTCTGACCAAAAGTGGAAAAAACAAGCCTTTAGTGAAAGAAAGCAGAACAGTGACATTCATTCTTGATAGTTTTTGCTTTAGTGACAAAAACGACCCTGAGAAATGGATTTTTTTGGCAACATAATTTAGTGAAATGCACGCGAGCATTGTTCACTATGCATGGCTCAAGTTGAATGTCATTTTTTTTTCTCATGATGCAATAATTTGTTTATATATATAATCTTAGAATCTTTCACCTTCCAATGTGAAAAGATTTGATCTTTTTTTTTTTAATCCAGTGCAGCAGGCTTGTCTGTTGCCATCAACCGATATGAACCCAAATCCCCTTTTTTGCTGTCTTCGAATGCATATGCGTGTTGTGCTTTTTTGTTGTTCTTGTGTGCACAGACACTCCAGAATGTTCTCCGCAGTCTTCGCCACAGCAAGTACACAAGTAATAGGTAAATGGAACCATGTGTCTTGATCTAGACGCTACATAAATGCATACTAAATTTATTGTGCTGTTGGAATATAGTGTAATTGTATTGCTTCCACGCTAGAGAAACAAAGTTCAGTATCATGACTTGGTAAATTCTCACAATTCCATGTAAAATAATTGTTAAAATGTAATGTAAAAAAAAAAAAAAAACACTTTTCACAAAGTGTTAATAAATACTGAAGACACACATGACTACTTTTGGCACCGCCAGTGACCTCACTGGAAAGAATTGCTTCGTTTTGTTTTGCCAAATGCAGAAGCAAAAATTACGGCGTGATACAATACAATACAACTTTATTCATATTGCGCATTTCACAGCAGCTGGAGCTGTAATGCACTTTCCATATTGTGTAATATAAATTACAATACAAATTAAAACCCATAAACGCATATACAATAGATACCAGAAGAACGGCAGAATAGTGACAGCCTCATGTTGAGTCGAAAGCTAAAGAATAAAATAATAGGAAATAAAGAATTACAAACAAATAAATCATGTAATAACATGTTATAACTTGTCATGTTATAACGTAAAATTTCTGTTAAAACGTGGAATTTATCATGTGATGATAAAATACTAAAAAATAATCATAAAACTCCTTTTGATTTAACCGAATCTCATTGTGACTATTCCACTTGAATAGTCTGAATAGAGACATGCATGCCCTATTATCAGTGCTCAGTTTGGATCAACTTGGTAAAATCCAATAATCTTCCATCTTCATCTGCAGAGTCTGACCAACGTAATCGCTAACTTTGCCCACACATTCCACAGGTTGAACTCTCAGTGCGCATGTGTGTGGGAGAGATAAAAACAAAGGAAAGAACCCTGACCTCCGCACATCGAGAGACACAGCACTGCTGGTGCATTCAAACCATAAAGTTGCAAGACAACATGGAGCTGGGCACCCTGAATCCGGCCTTGGAGGACGTGGAAGACGGCAAGCCAGGGGAGGCCATCATAATTGATGCCCCCGTGAAGCCGGAAGCGAAGGTGGTGGACCACCCTAATGAGGAGTACACGCAGATCAAACCGTACGCCGGCATGCCCAAGGAGGTGCTCTTGCTTTATTCGTCACGGGCTTGCTACCGAGTCCCGCGGGAGATCTTGTTCTGGCTGATCGTCGTCTGCACGCTAACGCTGGTGGCCCTCACTATCAGCGTGGTGGCGCTGTCGCCCCGCTGCCTCAGCTGGTGGCAGGTTTCCCCCGTCTACCAGGTGTACCCCCGCTCCTTCAAGGATTCTGACGGAGATGGAGTGGGAGACCTGAAAGGTCAGTCATCACCTTTGTGTGGTACTCTGTTCACATACTGGACACTTGTTGCTAGGCAGAATTAAAATGAAAGCCTGCCAAATTTGCCAGGAAGCACTGAAATAATCCATATTTTATTGTAATGAATGAACTAATGAAGAAAGATGGTTCCGCCGTTGTGATGTTGATGCCTCGTTTGCATGTGTGCCCATGGCAGGCATTCGGGAGAAGCTGGGCCATTTCGAGTACCTCAACATCAAATCGGTTTGGGTCAGTACTTTCTACCGCTCTCCCATGAGGGACTTGGGCTATGACGTGGAAGATTTCCGGGATGTCGACCCGCTTTTCGGCACCATGCAGGACTTTGATGACCTTTTGGCCGAGATGCACAAATTAGGTGAAGCTCTGAACCAGTTCACAAAAACAGTGACGGTACGTTTCGCACAAATTGACTTTCTCTGCTTCCACCAGGTTTAAAGCTCATCATGGACTTCATTCCCAATCACACCAGCGACAGACACCGCTGGTTTAATCTGAGTCGCACCAGAGATCCGCACTACCAAGACTACTACGTCTGGGCTGACTGCAGTGCAACAGGACCCAAGCCCAATAACTGGGTAGGGTCATGTTTAATCTTACCATCACAAACTCGGAAGTTTAAAAATCTAAGTTCCATCGGCAGTGCCCCTTTAATGCAACCCACACTCCCTCGCTCTGCCAGAGATTATTTGCCCAATTCTTACGGAAGTCACAATACCTAGCTTAGAATAGTGGGAGCACTTACAACATTATTGCAAAGAAAATGTTTGCCTTGAGTTTCCCTTTAAAGACCTCGTGTGAGGTAAGCTTGACTCACCGTATTTTTAGTTTAAATCAATTTTAAGAACTCACGTTAGCTTTTTTTTTTTTTTTTTTAATACAAATGTCCTAAATTCATACTTAGACCCATAGCAACGTCCTAAGAACGAAAACGCTTTTGTGCTAGCAGAACCACAGTACTGCATTGTTTATTATCCGGTGAGCTGCTCAATTGACGTTATTTTTGCTTTTTTCTGCGAAATTCCTCGGCGCTGTGTGGTGATGCATTTCTCGCATTCTGGGAAGCATCTTTTTGAGTGGCCAAACCACAAAAATAGGGCACGTAAATGGACCGATTTCGTTCTTGCAAAGAGGGAATTTCAAGCCGTTGTCGATGAGTGCTCGTTGCCTCAAGCACTTCGAAGATGTCTGTTTTCTCAACTGCTTTGCTTATGATAAAGAGTTCGCAAAAAGGCAGGTGTGATTACAATCTATTTTGAAAAAACGTGCAAAGTGTAGTGTGACTGACGGCTGTGATGTATGCAAGTGCGCATGCAAGGATGCAGGTTTTAACTAGAGAGTTGGACATCAAGTGTGTATATAAACCTTAAATACCTTGCCAATGACAACGTAGGAAACCAGCCCACTCTGACGTGTGGTCTTAGTACTAGCAGAATAAATGGACCTAATATCACAGTGCGTCATTTACAGCACGGCAGAATTGACTTCACTCTAGGTCTTTCTTTCAGGTTAGCGTGTCGGGCAACTCATCATGGACGTACGATGCAGTTCGAGGGCAGTGTTACCTGCACCAGTTCCTCAAGGAGCAACCTGACCTGAACTTCCGAAACCCTCACGTCCGCCAGGAGATGCTTGTAAGATGTCCGGGGGTTGCGGGGCTCTTGTAACGTAACATTTTCGAGGCGTCAATGGTTCCAAAAAAGTCATCGGCGGCTGTGAAGTGGAAGGAAGCGATATTTGCCACTGATTGCCCTAGAGGTGCCTCAGGATGGCAACAAAACAGGTTTTCCATCCAAGCAGGCTTTGGCCAAACTAAATGAAACTCTCACTTCAAACCCTCACTTCAATCCTGATGTCACAAGATTGAACCAAAGTGATATTGTCTTATTAGACATTGCTTTGGCCTGAATTGTAAGCAGAGAAAGCAATCCCTTGCCAATGTCACATGACCAGACCCAGAAAACAGGTGAGCCACAATGGTTGTTATTTGAGCCCTTAGACACTGTGATGTCATTTTCAGTCGACAGCAATTGGCAATACGAGTCAAAATTGTCCTCTGAGATGGATAGAAGCAGGTGGATGTTTCTGCGTACTTCATATTCCAGCGAGACCTATTTTACTGCCAGTATTCTCTCCGTTTGTCTACTGCTGACACATCCACACGATATTACACATTAACTTGCGTTTGTGCGTTTTTAACTGCATGATCAAAGTGCAAGTGAGAATTGCCACCCTTGTCATTTTTTTAACGACTTCAATTTCAGGATACCATCCAATTCTGGCTGGACAAGGGAGTGGACGGCTTCCGGATGGATGCGGTGAAGCACCTGCTGGAGGCCGCGCACCTGCGGGACGAGCCCCAGGTGGACCCCAATAAGCCCCCTGTGAGTTGTCATTCAGTTCGGAAATCACCTTTTTCTTTGCTGGCGTCAAAAGCGGAAAGAGTACAGGCATATTTGAGTGGATTAACTCGTTGTGCGACAGCGCTATTATACCGCAGGAAGGATTCCACTCAAATCACTACTCAGGGCCAAGTTGCACTTCACTGGAGTGTGATGGCTCCCTAGTTGCACACAATGAGAGTTCATGTGATTATCAAATACAACAGGCACTTGTGCGTGTGTGTGTGTGTGTGTGTCTTTTGTCAAATGAGCCAGCCAATCAAAGGCAGGTTGCTATCAGTTACTACACATTATAGCCAGCTGGTTCATTCGAATCCATATAAGATGGCACCTTCACAAGCGAGCCGCAGAGTACTATCTGCTGTTTTAGTAGAACCCCGACAAGTGTCCTTAATGATTGATTTATTTTATTCTTTTTAAATGAAGAGCCGTGTGCACACACACCCACATATTCACGTGGCACAGAAAGACTTGCACATTTAATGAGATCTAATAAAAGATCTGTCTCAACAACAACAACAACAAAAAAAAAGCTGTTAGAGACAGAACTATAGTCCCAGCCACAATTTCTACACCAATCAGTACAACTTTATGGATACTGACCTCCTGCGCATGAATTTGAAAGTATGATTTCATATAAGTATAATAACACAATATATGAAACTAAATATAATACTCAGCTCTCTAAAAATAAACAGAAATGTCTATTGTAAAAAATAAGAAAGGAAAAAGGAACATTACATTGGCACGCAAATGGGATCGACACCAAAATTGAATGTGTAGTTTCTTGGCCTGTAGAATTTTGAGCTTTTAGGTATGGAAAAAACATCTACCATACTTGGTGAACGTAATAAATCTTCTCCACATGCTTTCCCAGGCTCTGTCTGGGTAATCTGGCTTCTCACCACGTTCAAAAAAACATGCGCATGAGCTTCATTGAAAACTCTAAATTGTACATAGTGTTTTTGCAATTGGCTCTGCCTCTCCTCTCACCCCAAAGTCAGTTGGGATAATCTCCAGCGTACCCGCATGTCAGGCTGTAGAAAAGTATGTATGGTCATCTGTGGGTGTATATAGCACACTACCAAACCGTATGCGCTGTCCTGTTCCAGGAGTCTGTGACTTCTGAGCCAGACCTCCACCACGACTTCACCACCACGCAGCTGGGCCTGCATGATCTGCTGAGAGAATGGAGGGCACACATGGACATCTTTAGCCGGGAACCGGGTAGATACAGGTACAGTGGGGTTTGCAATAAAGGAAATATGATAGTTGCCTTTTGGACCCCACATGCGTTGTGTGCTTTAGGTTAATGGTGACCGAGTCATATGATGGCAGCGAGGTGGAAAAGACCATGATGTACTACGGGACGCCTCTGGTGAAAGAGAGTGACTTCCCCTTTAACTTCTACCTTCTGGACTTGCCTCTCAACACCAGCGGCCTGTGGGTCAAACAGCTGGTGCACCTCTGGATGGCCAACATGCCCATAGGACACTGGCCCAACTGGCTGGCGAGTCGCATCACTGCCTTATTATTGTTCCTAACTGCAACGCAGTCATTGTCTATTTTCCTTGCTTCAGGTCGGGAACCATAACTCGCCTCGCGTGGCCTCCGAGATGGGTCAGCGCTACACGCGGGTCATCAACATGCTCCTGCTGACGATTCCCGGTACGCCGGCCACCTACTATGGCGAGGAGATTGGCATGGTGAACATCAACGTAACCGAGACTCAGGACCCAGCAGACAGATATGTGGTAAAATACATTTGGTTGTATTTATTTACAATACCATAGAAACGCATTTCAAGGGATTGCCCGTGACCATTGTGGAAATTAATAACTTTGATTCAAACACACAGTACACAATGAAGTTCTTCTGTGCACATTTATTCTCTCATCGACATAGTTATGTGAACAGGTGTGACAAGGAAAAGCAGCAAAAAATATTACAAATACAAAAAATATAAAAATAATACATACCAGTGCCAATATAGGCTGTCTGTACTCGTAAAAGTTATGTGATACTTCGACAGACAATATCACTCCACCTGCATGTCATATTATAATTTGTCTACCATGAGCATGTGTGCGCCTCTTGACCCCCTTGGCCAAGGCCAAAGCACACACAGCAGAAGCAGCACATAGACATCCTAGAAAAGTTTAATAGGAGTACTATTCCGCGTAAGTGTTAATTTGAATGAAATTCTACATTGGATAAAAGTTTGTACTTTGAACAATATTTGATTTTGTGAAGAAAAGGGATGAGTGAAATGTAAAGTAAAGATAATACTGTTTACCAGAGCTGGGCACTTGAACCTTTTTTGCCAGGCAGTCCCCCGCCCTCCAGCCGCTATTTCGGTACCCATCCGGCCTCTACCCTCCGGCCTTATTCATAAAAATTGCCGGCTCCCGTCCGGCCTGCCCAGATGGTCGGACCGTTCCGCACCCGGGACGGACTGCCCAGCTCTGCTGTTTACACATTTTGCTACAAAACAGATGGCTCCAAATGCAGAACAGTGTACACCATAATACTTAACCACAATAGTAGAAATAATACCTTGGACTCAGTCAATCAAATATGAGGATTATTATCTTTGTAGAGGCAAAACTCAGCAGGTGTCCAGTTTTTGTACATTCAAGTGTTTTTCCTGCAGAGCGCCGGTGGGGCCCCTCAGCTTTCTCCCATGCAATGGAGTTCCGACCCCAATGGGGGCTTCAACAACAAGACCAACATGACGTGGTTGCCTTTGCATCCCAACTACCGCAGTGTCAACGTGGAGGTACACGCCCGTCAAAACAAATTCCATTTTAACAGCGCTTTGACTCGTTTCCACTCGTCATCTAGGTCCAGAAGCAAGACGAAGGCTCGGTGCTGTCCCAGTACCGCCGTCTGAGCACGCTGCGTCAGTCGGAACTGCCCCTCCAACGGGGCTGGTTCTGCTACGTCCACGCTGACGACAGCGTCTTTGCCTATTTGCGAGAGCTGGATGGGATGGACCGCGCCTTCCTCCTGGTGCTCAACTTTGGCCGCCAGTCGGCCGTCACAGACCTCTCTGGAGTCGCGGAGCTGCCCGAGCAGCTTTGGGTTCTGATGAGCACCAACCGGGCCAACGAGGGCAACGTGGTCAGCAAGTCCCGGATCGCCACCGAGGCGGGAGAGGGTTTGACGATTGAATTTTCCGCAAGCACTCGCTTTAACACCAACCACCCGGGGTTGTGTTACATTTCTGAGAAGGCGTGTTATTTAAGCGCCATGGACATTCTCTATTCATGCTAAGATGCTCAACTCCTTTTGTACTTCATTAGATGTGCATGACTCAATATGAAAGCAATACTGCAATCACATCCCTTGTCGTCCTGTCTTCTGCACAACTTTATCTCTTCCTCCTGCGTGGTGGACGAGGAGGTTCCAGGTCCAGCTCCTTGTAGAGAAATGCTAGCTGGAGGGCTTCCTGTGTCAGGTAGGGAAAAAAAACGGTTTGTTGCAATTAGTCCTTTATGGAGATCAATTCAAAACTAAGCAGGTCTAAGATTAGGCTGAAGGTTTGAGAGAAGGAGAGAGCCGCGAATAAAATCAAGGAGAATAAACTGAATTGAGTCAAGTGGGCGGCGTTCGGATGGACTCTTTCAACAAGGCAGCTAGATTGTTTTTACTTTTTTTACAAGGTTTATCTTATGCCTATAAGTTGCGTGACAAATGGCTGCTGTCTTTGTGGAATTTTATAAAAAAAATAAATAAATTGAGCACTTCAAATGGCTCTAAAATCCATCCATCACAAATAAATTTACAAGGAAAACAATTGATTGCTAAAAAGCACACAACCTCTCCGACTGCCCACGTTGCTCTTCTCGCAACTAATGTTTTTTTTACATCCAGTCCGTAGGCTAAGTGATTGCGTTATTATTTTGACGCAGCGACTGACAACTCCTCAGAATTTCTGAAATTTGTAAGCCAATCATAAAGTTACACTCAAATTTGAACATTTACTGGATCATATTTTCGAAGACCAATTTGAGCAACACAAAAAAACTCAGTTACCCACTAGGGAGAGGAACGCCACCACAGCGGGAGACTTATTAGTAGAAATTGGGCATCTTTTATTGTCGTTTATGTGACAATGGAGTTTGGGAATCAAACAGGTCCCACAGTTATGGGAGTTTTCTTAAATGATGTCATATTTCCTCTTGCAAAAAGAAGGCATGGTCAATTAGTTAGTTTTTTTTTTTAATGCTTTATATTTATAATCTTAACACATTTACTGCCATTGACGGCTAAAGACGTCAAACATCTTTTTTTTTTTTTACTGGTCTGGTAGTGAATGATTTAAAGTGTCTTCCTTCCAATATTTATTATAAACGTGTCTTTACTACTGTGTTAATTTAGATTAGACATTATATGATGGTCCAGAGCACGCTCTGATGTACAAATTTGACTTTGCGCTGTACTAAGATTTGTGCGACAAGCAGTTGTGGTAAAACTAATGTTTCTTTACAAAGTAAAGTACATCACCAGCTATGAGGCTAGCATGAATTGCTTCTGCAAGTCAGTAAGAACGGGGAATGTTTGTACCACGCTGCTCAAAAGACCTTTCTTTCTGATGGATATGATGATTAGCTGCAGTATGGCGCCAACTATTATCAAGGATGGCTTACTAACGACATTTTTTTTTTTAAATGTATTTTTTTGGCCTTACGTATCTGTGGCTGGTATCGGTCGCCTCCAGAACGAGGACCCAATACCTTAAAATAAGGCGAGTATCTGACCTTGCCCGTCCCTCCATTGTACCATTGGATTTGGTTTTTACCTCCTCCAGCATGGATTCCCAGTCGTCTGGTCCCATGTGGTTGGCTCCAGGTTGGATATTCATGACTATATTTGGTTCCGGGTCTGGAAGAAAGTAAAGGGGAAGACAAAAACAGTGTTAAGAAATTTCGCCGCACTGGTTGTCCCCTTCCTGTATCCACCTCTCACTGTCTTCTGTCTTCTCACCCATCCTCTCTGAATTTTGATGACCCCCCCCCCCCCTGTGCCCTGACCCTCCACCTCCTCATCTCGGCAGTTGTGGCTGTTTCACAAGCGCGGTCTTGACCTTGACAGCTCCCAGTCTGTGGCGTCTAATCTCTCGCTCTGATACACTATCTCTTAACCATGCTAATGGGCCTCCGCCGCCCGCCCTCCACGCCATCAGCACTTTATCAAATAGACTCCAGAGAGCCGAGATTATGCGCACATACGCAGAAGCCCCCACCCTCCCTCGCGCCGCTGTGGGCGTATGAACAACTGAAGTCGGGTGATGCGATGAGGTCCGATTAGAAGCGAGATGGGGCAAAGAGCCCGTCTGTGGGGAAATGAGTGCAATTAGCGAGCACGCGCATATACACTGGACCGCAAGGTGACCTCCGCTATACGTTGGGCGTGAACTGAAATTACTCACGTGATGGACGGCTGACGCGCGCTGAATGGAACCATTCCAATTTCTGACATCCCTTTTGAAGTACACAACGGCACGCATGGCTGCACCTACATTTTCGTGAAGGGGCTCTGTGTGAATGTACCTGATTTGGCCGCAGTGTTGATGTGAGTTTGCACTGCTTCCTTTAGCTTGCCGGCGTACTTCAAGACACCAACCAGAGGCGTCCTTTTGTCATCGGCGTAAGCCGTCAGCAGCATCGACGGGTAGCGCTAAAAGAGGTTTGGGAAAGGAGGAACCACATTGCATTAAAAACCGCATCCTAAAGTGTGTCTACCAAAACAGTCAACCCGTTCATTGTGAATTTAAATTTCCAATTTCGAAAACTTTCATGATCATTTAATCCCACCTACGTGATCTGAAAACACCAAAATAATTCAGACACTTTTTAAAACACAGTTTTTGTTTGGCAAGGTTATTATAGTTAAGAAAAAGTAACAAAATAACTAATTGAAAAGACATTTCTGTTCACTAAATAAAATACCTAAAATGTCAACTACATCTTAAATTTATAAAACAGACTTTATGATCATAGCAAAAATCTTCTTAGTTTTTGTCTTTTGTCAATCAATATCAAACACAATTTTTCGGGTTTCATTTTAAACGTATTCATCTCAGTAATGCTGTACGACCGTACAGAAGGAGAAAGGTCAAACACTTGTTTGATCATTGCAGTTTACTTTATTACACAATACTTAGTGACTTATTTTTTAATCTTGCACTCCACAAATATTTTGATTAAAAAAAAAACTAATACTAAACTGGTAAAAAACTAAAATGACACATTTTTGAGAAAATAAAAAGCACACCTCTCTCTGGTCACATCTTGTGCATCTAATTTGATTTTTCAAGAAAAACACTGCCTGAGAAATCAATTGCGTTCGTGAACTTGTGGCCACCCCCACTGCCTCAGACTTCAGGACCTTTGTGGAAACTACGGCGGAATAGCCCCCTCCACACAGAACTGACAACTCTACTCAACAGGTATGTTTATTACCTCTTTTCTGTTTTCTTATCAACGATTATACATCCCAAGAAGAAAAAAAAAAAATCAAACCAATAAGGTAATGGGGGTGGTCATTTGTGCGCTTCTGTACCTGAGGAGTAATGTTGTGAACTGGGCAATAGGAGGCGATGGTGAGCCTGTGTTGCAGGTTTCCCAGTGGGTCGCCCCACTCCTCCCTGTCCTCCACTGTGAGAGGCAGATTGGGCTCCTCCATTGTTCCCAGCACATCCAGGAAAGGACTCTGTCAAATGAGGGAAACATACCAGGGTCTTAAAAGGACCGTGAACTCCCGCTATGTCACTCTTCATCATTAACGCTATCATTTTTATGAGGTTTGACAGTAGACAGAAAAGTCGGAATTTAAAGTTGCCTGCCTTCAGTGTGACACAAGTACTGCGTTATACTGACACCAGACACCAGCATGAAAATACAATAACTTTGACCCAGTCCCCTCCGAAAAAAACAACAACAAATAGAATGTAAAGAATTAAACCGTGCAATATGATTTAATGCTGCAATCTAATTCATTTTACAGCTTCTTACTGAGTCACTTCGTACTTTAGTTGTTTTTGTATCTTCATAGCCGTATTAAACTGCCTCCTGTGGCCAAGGAGGGCACACTAGAAGGAGCGGCACAATAAATTAGATTGCAGCATTAAATCATGAAGCACATGCTGTTTAAATATTTTCTCTCTCTCCCTTCCCCCTCGTGATGGAGGTTTGATTACTGTATGTCTACATGTGTTGCGCCACCGTTTGTAAAACTAAGTTTTGATGCCAACCGTTAGCAAGTAAATTGCCTTTTGCATCGTTCGTTAGCATTAAGCTAAGCCAACTTGTGGTAATTTAAAATATTTAAAGTCTAAGTCTCTTGGTTTTATGTTTCGTTTGACAGTACATTGAAACCGGGAGTGGCATTGACCAGCTTGAAGTCTCTTTTTCAGATTCCGATGACTTGTCCAATATTTGACCAACTGTGTTGCTTATTGTGAAGTGTGTTGAACTGAGTCCACTGCCATCGAACAGCAATCACGATCTCAAGTCTGCGCTCGCATAACGTATACCTGCAGCATGACCGCCCGCATCATGTCTGGCCGTCTGTTGCACAGCGCCCCCACTGGAACAGCCCCGGCGCTGTGGCCGGTGAGGACTGCCCTCGAAGGGCTTGAGACCCCCCCTGAGAAGAGGTGACCGAGGCAGGCTTGAAGGTCCTCCACTCCTCTATGTTTCCCTTCGACACGAGCTTGTCTCTGCCACGCCAGCCCGCGCTCTCCACCGCCTCTACACAACATGTCCGTCGGTGCAAATGTTTCTATCATGTGACCGACCATTGATTGTGATGGATGTTACCTTATATGGCAGTAGGCCAGAGCCCAGCCTTGCTCCAGCAGAAACCTTTTCTCTGGGCAGAACTGCATGGGGATGTCCCGGCCGTAAGCTCCGTAGACGTGTACCAGCAGAGGTGTGTCTTTCGTACAAGTGACGCCGTGAAACAACGTCACTGGCACTAAGGTACCGTCCTACATCATGTATTTAATTAGAATTAAAACCTCTATTAGTGTTTAACTTAAATATTCTCAATGTTAAATGACCTCCGTGACCTGAACGCGTGCGCTATTGTTTTGAGCTACAATTTAAAAAAAAAAGTATTGTACAGGATTGTCTTTGTTGCACAGTGATGCTTTGTATCCCATTATTGTTACTATACAAAAGGTTGCATTGAAATTTTGGGATATTATTTTTTTCTTTTTTAAATTACAACAGGGGCACAAACTGTAGGCTGGTCCCAAGCCCGGGACCTTTGCCAAACAATTATTTCAAACTTTTGAAATGAAGTATACTCTGGTGCCGATTGACGGATTCCAGTGTGAGCTCCGGAATGCTTCATGTCAAGTGTTGATACCTGGCTGCAAGCCTTCAGGCGTGCAGTGATGTAATTCCCCTGGTTCTTCGGAACGGAAGAGGCCCCGTCTCCGGTGCCTGATGAAAGGAGGCCTTCCTCGGGGTAAAGACGGTAGGATACTGGGGGACCGACTGGAGATGAGATCAGGAACTCCAATGTGCCACGTTGCTCTGCAAAGCCTGGACACTTGGTTTCAACGAAGCAAGCCCAGGAGGGTAGCTTCAAGTGTACAACCCAGTGAGTGAAATATAATAACAAACATTCAGCAACTTTGGTTGTTTTTTTATTATTATTATTTTTTTACCTTTAGAGTGTATGCTTCCCTTGGTCGGGAGAGCGGGATGACAATCAGCTCAAGCTCATTGTCCGTCGTCACGGCAACCAGTATGCAATGGTCCCTGACAACGTCCATATCTTTGAGCACAGTGCCAGCACATGGAGTGAATATGGCGTCCCATGACATCATCGAGGTCTTGGCAAGGGGGGCCTTCACTACCTGAATGAGGCAGGTGTGGTGTTTTTTTTGTTTTTTTTAAATCGTGCACTTGACAAATACTCGGAAAAAAAAACTACAAGTAACACTAAAACTAAGAAAAATGTAAATAAAATTAAATGTTTTCCAAAATGTTTTAAACTAACAAACCTGTTCTACAAACTAATTAAAAACTAAATTTAAAACTATAATTAAAAAAAAAACAAACAAACAACTATTTTACCCCACATCAGAGGCACAAGTTAAACAACAATTCTTTCACTGATTGTGTTCACGCTCTCTACCTGATATTCCTGTCCAGGCCCCGTGTTGGCAAGTATGATCAAGTTGCGTTGCCAATGTTCCACGTGGTACAACAGCTCTGGCTGGCGCGCCTGAACCAGGACGGGTTCCAGACGGGGGTCGGTGATGTCTACGAGCAACACCTCGGAGCTGCTCCTGCTGCTGCAGGTGATGCTCAGCATGTGGCTGTCTCTCGAGAGGGACACCTCCACAAAAACACTGAGGTGGGGAAATAGCGTTACGATAGAGGGGAGCTATTTCATTATTTCTAGAATGTCAAGTAGTCTGTATACAGCTTGCACAGTAGTGTAAATTTACCTCAAAACAACCAACAACAGCTTTAATGTCTAAATTGCTGCCAACAACAGTGAGTGCAAATTGTCCTCTGCCATGAAAAAACTAATTCTCTAAAAAGGTTTATAAATGCCACACGATGGTGGCAAAGCACTGTGTTTCCATTAGACAGGGCTGTAGCCTGACTACATGAAGCTCCTCCCCTCCCTTCAATATCGTTCCTTGGCGCCAAAGAAGTACTTTTATATTGACAGGATGACAGGTTAAAAAAATTAAAATAATTGGTGAAAAGGTGAATTCGTAAGGTGAATGTATTAACGTCAAAGGGGGCAAAATATGTCATTTCTAAATGATTGTTTTATACTCACTCTGGCTGTGATTCCTCATACACCGTGCGTATGGTGCTTCCATTTTGCGTAAGGTCCAGACGATATACGTTTTGGCATTTCAGACCTTCCTGGATGGTGTAAAACAACGCCTCATCTGTGGCCCACTCTTGCAAGACACAAATGTCACATTATATGCTTGCTGCCATTGTTCTACTTATAAAAGCTGATGTAAAAGTGTACCAAAGCTGAAGACGTTGTCCAGTGTGAGTAGGTGTCTTTGGCCGAGCTTCACAATCACGCACCTGGGTCAGATGTCCCATTGCCACATGAATTCGTTTGAACAAAACAAATGTGTCAAAATTGTCTTCTACAGTATTGACCTTATTGTTTCGGTGTTACATGTCTTCACAGAGGCG
The DNA here is from genome assembly GCF_059441095.1 of Idiotropiscis lumnitzeri. Lineage (NCBI taxonomy): Eukaryota > Metazoa > Chordata > Actinopteri > Syngnathiformes > Syngnathidae > Idiotropiscis > Idiotropiscis lumnitzeri. Next base: position 11,611,853 of record NC_142399.1, read on the forward strand.
GAAAGGTGCTTCTCCTGAGGAGAAAGTCGTATTTTCTGGACAGTCCATGCTTGTGTCTCCTCACCGGCAGAGATGCAACGCAGGTCGAGAACTCGCTCTGGTTCAGAGTCACCTGCAGGTAAAACGCTGCTTACGTTAGCAATAAAGATGAAACACTCTGAACAATTCATGTCATTTGGCGAAAAATATTCATGGTTATCAATGTTATCATGTTATTGCTTAAAGAAATCATGGTGGGGATTTATCAATTCGTACCTTCAAAGTCAAAACATTAAGCACGCTCTAACGAGAACCAAAACAATAATGCTAATAATAATAGAAAATAATATAAATAACCATTACAAGAAAATATTAATTAATGTTCCAAAAATATAAACTTGATTTTTTTTTTAAATAATAAAATTAGGAGAAAAAAATAGATTAAAAACACCATACACCAGGGGCGTCAAACTCGGTGTCCTGCATGTTTTCCATCTCTCCGGGCTCCAACACACCTGATTCAAATGAGCATGATACTTATCAGACCTATTTAGAGCTTTCTGATGAACTGATCATTTGAATCAGGGGGGTTGTAGCCGGGAGAGATTGAAACCATGCTGGAACGCGGCCCTACAGGAATGCATCTTGACACCCCTGCCCTAGACCCTCGAGAAAAATAAACAAAAATATTTCGCAAAAAATTACAAATTCAACAAAATATAGTCATTGAATAGACACACATGAAAAATACAAAACCATTACAGAAAATAAAATGACTGGGTAACAGTACAAAAATGTTAAATGTAAAATAATACAAAATTAGAGAAAAATAAACATGAAGAGAAAATACAAAATATTCAGCAACAATTTACACAATTCTCTTGTCGTGAAATAATAACACTTTCTCCAAATACATTTGATACTCCAAAATTGTGCAGAAATTGGCCAGAATATTAAATGACATCATCATTTTGCTAAACACTGTTGCTTACTTTTTCTCTTTTCCATTCTGTAAATAGCGTTTCCTTCCATAAAGTAAACATGGTGACGACCATACACCTGTCAAGACAGATCACAATGTGCAAGATGTTTAACTAAGTTGCAAGACTCTCAAGTAGGGTAGCAATCCACTTCCACAACGATTACCGCTGAGTGCTCAGGTATGTTTGAGAACCTGCCGTAAGTTGCCTCCAGGTGTCTCTTGAAACATGCCTTCAAGTCAGTGTAGCGCTCAAGATCACGACTAAGATGGTCCAAGGGTGTTTCCTGAAAACAGAAAACCTTTCAAACACGTAAAAAGACAACCACTACGGACTTTTTTCCAGTTTGAGAGTGGTCCCTAAACGCATCATTCATCTTTTGCCCACACTTACTTTCGTGCAGTAACGATAACGGACACGCTTCGTGACAGAAACATCTTGAAAAAGTGAGCGAAATATCACAGACCGTGCAGCTAACCGGAGTGCTGCAAGAATAGCCATAATATTTCATATTTCATCCGCTGTCTTGGAGGAAGTTAATCAACGGCCATGCTTCCCTAAACAAAGCCGGCTGCGTATGACGTAAGACAGAAATCTCAGACAAAACTAATCGATGCCAACGTTGGCCAGTAGCTCGCTTATACCTTGAAATCGAGTTCGACTGCTCCGAACACTATTAACTTGTCTCAAGTATACAAAGTGTACGGAAGTGGTGTGACATTGGGAATCTTTAACAGGTGACACCGATGCAGCTCATCATATTCGCGGCGGTGTACTTTTTATGAACAAGAAAGCCCAATTTTTGTATATCACTGCCCCGCTGCCTTTGCCTGACAATTCTACTTCTCCATTTGGACACGTCCCAAGGTCGCTTTGAGAGGAGAAACATGAACGAGGACGCGTCTTGTGCTGCAAATTGTCAAACGTCTCACGATGGCGTTACTGCAGATGTCGCCCGAGCCAGGTGGACCCTCCTCAGACAGGTAATGCAACCCTTTGTGAAGGCATTTACGCTATCAAAGCCATAAAATGTGACGTATCTTATTGAAGTTGATTTGAACGGCATGTTTCAGAGAAAGCTTATCGATAGATATCTCTCGTGCATATTTATCTGTTGCAAAAGCAGTGATTGAGACACTCGTTGGTAACTTTTGACCCGAGGTATGTGTTTCCAAGCTGCTCGTATTTTTGCAGCTGTAAAACCTGTATAACTCCACGTGAGGTAAGAGTGTGAGAGAAAGCTGCAGTTTTCCATTCCAAAATTGACCAGCCAAGCAACTGGAGTGTGATGGTCAATTTAGTCATTTTTGACAAATGGGACACATGGTATTGATAAAACATTGTAAATAATATTAAGATTATAGCCCCTGGTTGATTTTTATTTATTTATTTATTTTTTTTTTAGTTCATTGACAAGTGGATTATCCCTGTGTACAATTTTGGTTTACGAGAAATTGTGTCTGCATACATATTTTGACCGAATAAAAAAAAAAAAAGGTTACTTTGCTTCTCAGCTAAGATAAAATGCTCATTTTGAAAAGGAATTCCCCGTTTCCCCCCTCAGGTGTTACTTCGGAAGCAGGTGGGCGACCTTGAGGTCAAACAGGCGTCTGTCCGCAGGTTCGCCACCTTTGACCTCTTCGGCAGGACGAGGCCCGCGTTCCGCGACACCTCAGAAGAGCAATGGGTGGAGTACAGAAGTGTCTTCTTTCCTGAGTACGGTGCCTTTCTCAGGTACGCGCACTTGAGTCCATGTCAACGTAAGTCCCAATTGGAACGCGAGCGTCCTGAAATTCTTTTCAATATTTTAGGGACAACCTGGGTCCTCTCCGAGTTAACGAAGTGCTCAACAGCTTCGACAACACCGGCAATGTCTGTGAGTAACCTCTGACTTCCTTACTTGACTGTGTGTTGTGTTAGTTTATGCTATTATCCATCCTGACACACATTGTCCAAATCCCAACGTTAAATGAGTCCCACGCTCTGTTCAACTAAGCAAATGATTGACGCTTTGACGTTGCTTGGTGCTACCCTTCAAAGGTTCCGAGCAGTTGGTTCATATGGGTTGATTGTACTGTTAGGATGAATGATTTTGTGTTGTTCATACTTGCAATTAATACAGCTCTTGTGTTGCGTGGCGGACTCTAGGTCAGTGTTGTCAAACATACGGCCTGCGTGCCAAAACTGGCAGGGGATCCATGCAGTCTGGCCTGTGGGGATAGAGCAGAAGAACTGTCTATTTTTCTGTTAAAATTACCCACTGTTGCTAAATTTGCTCACTGGATGGCGCACTGACCACCACTAAATCGCCATTCTGAAATATTGAGTCACTTGCAAAGGCTAAGCCTCTTTCTGAAAAAAATCCCACCTTAGTTTTTATGTGATGGATCAGTTGAGTTGGTTTAGCTTTCCAAATGGATGCTGAAATTTCTGTTGATTTAAAATGCTTTCTTGATCCTAGCAATTTTTTTTTAAGTACATTCTGTATATAGATCCACTGTGATCTCAAAGTTACACTCGTGTAAATGTACACCTAACGCCACAGGATGATCACTCAGGATAATCTTTAAAAGACACACGACAAACTAGCCTTTATTGGCTGATCGGTAAGGAGTAAATGGGCTCAAATTGGGGCCGCTTGTTGGTATGTTGTACTCTATTTGAATTGGTGATCAAGTTTGTTAACGGTTGTCCGCACTGACTGTTTTATGAGCCGATCAGGGAGGGAACAAAATCACTTGACGCACCCCACACCAGAGAAAAATCCCTCTTGATAATGTTTTAGAGCCATCCAATTTTCGTGCTATTGCTGACTATGACCGAAAAGGGTTCGTGGTATGTGTGCGTTTAAGCCAAAGGTTCTCATGAGTCAATGGTTCTTAGTAATAAGATCGCTGCATCTGTCAAAAATGCAGACAAATTTCAAGTTTAACTTTGGTCTTCCATTCACGTCAAAGCCCAAGTTTGCGCAAAAGACTTCCCTTTACTTTGCGATCCATTCATCAAGAGCCTCCTTCTGTGCGCAACCATGCTTGAAAGCCATGCCATGTCAAAGATTTTCGGTTAGCGTTAACCAGCCAGATGGCACTGCAGGAGTCTGGGTCAAGGGTGAAGGCCGTGGCTAGAGTCCAGTCACCCCCCCCCCCTAACATAACAGTCCTCACTTTCACGCAGAAACTCCGCCAAGGAGACAATTGCGTCAAATAAAAAGACATGGGTCATCATGCCTCCTAGGAGTTGATGCGACTTCTTACAGTATCGTTCCGCTTTTAGTCTTCCTCTGTGTTTTTGCTTCCTCTCAGCTGGAGTCATGCTCGGCCAGATGGGTAAGCGAGTTCCTGACTCGAGTGGTGGATTAGCACAGCCGGAGATGAGAGCATCTATTGAGCAGGGCAGAGGAAGGCTGTGTGTGTGTGTGTGTGTGTGTAATGGTGGGGGGGGGGCATGCCAGAGGTGATTCGCCCGGTCTTTCTTTACCTCTGCATGGACGGTCACTATGGCGAGGTCATTTACAGATCGTCTTCGAAAAAATAAGTTTCTAGAGAGCGCACCTATGGAAGAACACTTCACATTTGAATCAGTGTGTGGATATGAAGAGTCTCCTCAACAAACCTCAACTTTAAAACTCAGTGAATAGCGATTCTTGGAAAGATGGGGGGAAAAAAAAAACGAGACTCAACACCAGTTTGACTGATCGAGAATAAATCGGGTGAACTTAATTATCAGCCGGGCCGATCATTGGCATCGGGCTTTTTCAAAAATCTGCCGGCTGAGAAGTAATCATGTTAAAATTGGGTAAACCTCCGGGAATTATTTTTATTTTTGCATTTTTTTTCCCCCACTTAACGTTCAAAGCCAAGCCAGGGAACTGTATGCACTTTTTATTTTAAACAAAGTTAAGTGTAAACTTCACTGTGGAAAACTTTAAGGAGCTACTCATTATTTCGTGTTGGCGTTAGTATCATTTCTGATTCTGATTCTGATTTGTCCAGAAATGTTTTCCTTTTTGCCGCAAATTAATATCGGCTTCAAATATTAACAATCTGTATCGGCCCTGAAATAAACAGTATCGGTCTATCTTTAATCAAAACCAAAACAGATGACTGACACAAGATTGCCAAGTTTTTCTTTTTTTGTTTTTGCCTTTTGCAATGATGTTTGATGACCATGTGGTAGAAAAAGGAAACCCTTTAAAAAGCCGCCTCTGCGGCATCATATCTGGATCAAACCATCAAAGAAAGCATCCGCGGAGCCATATTGAACCAACTCGCCACTGGGTGAAAGCCCCCTTTGATTAAAATGAAGGTAATGCACCATGTCAAGGACGGTCCTCACACCTAACCGCCCATGTGTGCATTTGCGTGGAGGAGATCTTGTTCCTCAGACAATGAGCTGACCCCCCTGCCGTCCATCCCATGTTTGGGACTAGCAATGCGTGAGATCAATTAGAGCTGGTTGAGAGGAGGCTCTGAAAGGACCAGAGGTGACCCTGTCACAGCCCCGGGGTATGCTTGTGTTTCTGCTGGAAATGGGAGAGGAACCCTTCTAAGTACACACATACCAACTGATGTGCAGCCCTCAGAATGACATGCTACCTCCCCCACCCCCACGTTAAAAAAAAAAAAAGTGTCACACATCCACCAATGCATCTGGTGTACCTTGGCCACCTTCCCCTTGCTATCTGGCTAATCCCTCACCCCTGAGGTGTGGACAAGCCCGGATCCTTAGGGGTCCTTGTCCTGTTCAATAGCTGGCTAAAAAGCCTGGCCGGATTAGCCCACTACTCCTAAAACGCCGACTCAGCTTTAAATTGCT